>NC_079223.1:27294578-27352078 GCF_029633865.1 Lampris incognitus | reverse complement strand
TTGCTACGACACCGAGGAACCCCCTACTCTTTGCGATAAGTGCCATAGGATCATTAATGAGCACAGTGAGTCAGGACCTCGGTTTAATGTCTCATCCGAAGGACGGCATCTCCTAGAGCACAGTGTCCCCGTTACTGCACTGAGACATTGGGATTTGATATTTGTCATTTTCATAGGTCCAGAGGGAAGACTACCCCCTACTGGCCCACAACACCACCTCCAGCAGCAACTCGGACATCCCGGGAGGTCTCCCATCTAAGTACTAGCCAAGCCCATACCTGCTTAGCTTCCGTCATTTGGAAGAGCGAGGGTACATGTTGGTATGGCTGCCAGCAAAGTGTACAGAGGGCACAGTAGGGCAGATAGATATATTGCGCTGTGTTTTTGCATGCGAGTGTGTGTTTGTATGTATACAGGTGTATGTCATGTGTTGGTGTGCAGAGAGGGTCAGTTGGGGTGGGGGGGACAGTGTCAGTATTTGTGGGTGTCTGGGGGCTTGTTGGAAAGGCCTACTGCTTTGGGGAAGAAGCTGTTCTTGTGGCGTGAGGTTCTGGTTTTTATAGACCTTAGCCTCTTGCCAGAGGGGAGTGTTTTGAAGAGACCATGTCTGCGTGGGAGGGGTCGACAATGATCTGTCCTGCTCGCCTCAGTGTCCTTGAGCCATACAGTCCTGGAGGAATGGCAGGTTGCAACCAATCATCCTATCAGCAGAACAAACGATACATTGCAGTCTGCCCTTGTCCTTGGCAGTGGCAGCAGTGTACCAGATAATGCTGAAGGAGGTGAGGGTGGACTCAGTGATGGCGGTGTAAAAGTACACCATCATTGACTTTAGCAGGTTGATCTTCTTCAGATGCTGCAGGAAGTACAACCCCTGCTGTGCCTTCTTGGTGAGGGAGCTAATGTTCAGCTTCCACTTCAGGTCCTGGGTGATGATGGTGTCTAGGAAGTGGAAGGATTCCACAGTGTCAACTGGGGGGCACACAGGGTGATGGGGGCAGGTGGGGCTGGGGTTTTTTTTTTTTAAGTCCACAACCACCTCCACTCTCTCTAGAGCATTGAGCCCCAAGTTGTTTGGTCGCACCAGGACACCAGATGGCCAATCTCCCACCTGTAAGCAGACTCATCCCCACCAGAGATGAGCTCAATGAGGGTGGTGTCATCAGCAAACTTCAGGAGCTTGACTGACTGATGACTGGAGGAGCAGCTCTTTGTGCACAGAGAAGAGTAGAGGGGAAAGGACACAGCATTGAGAGGAACCGGTGCTGATGGACCGGGGGTCAGAGACATGTTATCCCACATCATGTGCTGCTTTCTGTCAGATAAGAACTCGGTAATCCACCTGCAGGTGGAAACAGGCATGTGATAATGACATCGACAGTTTCGTTTCATTGAGTCCTGTGGTCCTTGGTTTTTTGGGGCCCGGGATGATGGTGGAGGTCTTGAAGCAGGCTGGTATGTGGAATGTCTCCAGTGAGGTGTGAAAAATGTCTGTGAACACCACAGACAGCTGATCGGCACAGTGCTTCAGGGTGGAGGTAGACACAGAGTCTAGTCCAGCTGCTTTGCGAGGGGTTCTGTCTCTTGAACAGTCTGTTAATGTCCCTCTACAGGAACGAGAGACTCATAATTGGGGTAGGGGAGGAGGTATCTTCCAAGGTGGGCAGTTGCAGAGTGGCCCGGGTCCCTGCTGATACAGGGGAGGAGGAGCTGGTGATCTGGAGCTGGTAGGTGGAGTCACAGGGGATGGTATCAGGAATCAGGATGATACCATTGTCTTTCAAAATGACAATAGTACTCATTCATATTGTTGGTCAGGCTCAAGTCATTAGTGGAGTGGGGGGCTTTCGGTTTGTAGTTAATGATCTGTCTAAGGCCCTTTCAGACAGAAGTCGGGTTGTTTTGTGAGCTCTGTTGCTGAAGTTACTCATAGTACAGTCATTTAACATCTCTCACCGCCTTGCTAAACCTAAATTTAGACTCTTTAAACCAGTCCTTTTCCTCACTCCTAAATGCTTCCTCTTTTTCCGACCTTAGCTGTTGGAGTTTAGCTGTAAACCAGGGTTTGTTTTTATTGTAACTAACAATGGTGCGTGATGGTACACACCTGCCCCCACAGAAGTGGATATAAGATGCCATAGTCTCAGTGTACTCATCCAGACTCCGTGTACTCATCCAGACAACATCCCAGTCAGTACAGTCCAAGCACGTGTGAAGATCCACCATAGATTCACTGGTCCACCTCTTAGATGTCCTCACAACAGGTTTAGAGAGTTTTCATTTCTGCATATATGCAGGAATCAGGTGGACCATGACGTGGTCAGAGTGTCCCATTGCAGTGCGGGAAACTGCATGACAGGCACTGTTGATTGTAGTGTAACAGCGATCTAAAGTATTGTCCTCCCTGCTCGGATATTCAATCAGCTGACGGTGTCTAGGTAGAGTTCATGGCTGATATTCCCTATGTTAAAGTTGCTGAGGGTAATAACGAAAGAGTCAGGGTTTGTCCGCTCCACACAAAGTATCGCATTGTCGATCATGTGCTGTGCCTCCTGCACGTCAGCCTGGTGGAATGTAAACACTGGCCAGAATGAATGACATAAACTCACGGAGGGAGTATAAGTGTTTACAGTTAATGCAAAAAGTTTCTAGAACAGGTGAACAGTGCTGCAGAATCACTGTCGCATCTTTACACCAGCCACTGTTAATATAAAAACAAATACCTTCAGTTCGTGTTGCCAGTGAGCTCTGTGTCGCAATATGCTCCGAACACCTGGAAGACTGCCAGCTGCTGCGCAGAGTCCGGTATTGATCCACACAGTCAAGTTTCTGTGAAGCACATGCCACATGCCACATAAGATGAAGAACCACCAAGATTGGTTTGATGAGAATGACCTGGAAATCCAACGGTTAATCAACGTCAAGAGGCAAGCCTTTACCATCTGTCAGAATGACATCAACTACCAAAATAAATTAGTTGTCCACGCAAGAGCAAAGTCAGCTGTCCAAAGCCAAGACAGGGAATTGAAGAACTAATAGTGGACGAAGAAGGCCCTTGAGATCCAACACCTTGCATATGCTGGGGATACTGGAGGCATCTTCGATGCTACTAACGTAATATATGGTCCCAATCATTGTCGTCTAACCCCCCTTCAGTCCTTTCAGGACTCTAGCCCTGAGATGGATGCCCTCCAACAACTCCCTCAACAACCCAAAGAGGAGGACATGGCAGCACCATCTCATCTAAGATAAATCCAGGATGCCATCAGGAAGATGAAAATCAAAAAGACTGCTGGTCCTGATGGAATACAGGTAGAAGTATTGAGAGCAGATGGACCTACATTCCTCGGCCATATCCATGCCCTGCTACTTAAAATATGGGAAAAAGAGGACATCCCTGTGCAAGTTAGGGATGCTCTCATTGTCTCTATCTTTAAGAAAGGGGAACAAAGCTAAGTGCAGAAACTACCATGGCATTTCCTTGCTTTCCACCACAGGGAAAGCCTTGCTAGGGTCTTGGCCAACAGACTCCTCCCAATATCAGAAGACATTCTGCCAGAATGTTTTCATCCTAACAGAGGCACAATGGACATGACTTTTTTTCTGCTCGGTAATGCCAAGAAATAGCCCAGGAGCAGAAATTGTAGGCCATTATGGCCTTCATAGACTTAACCAAAGCTTTTGATTCTGTAAACCGCCAGGCCCTCTGGCTAGTTTTGTCAAAATTAGGCTGCCCTAGGTGCATCTGGGTAGCGTAGCAGTCTATTCCGTTGCCTACCAACACGGGGATCGCCAGTTCGAATCCCCGTGTTACCTCCGGCTTGGTCGGGTGTCCCTAGAGACAACCGCAACCTTCAGGCCAGAACAAAAATTCTGGTGTACAAAGCAGTAGTGCTTCCCACCCTATTTTATGGGTCAGAAACCTGGACCACATATATCAGGCACCAGAAGGTACTCCAGGCATACCAACAGCGATGCCTCAGAAAGATCCTTAAGATCAGCTGGGAAAATAAGCACACCAATTTCAGCATCCACAAGGAGGCCAACATGCCTACTACAACTGCCACCATCACACTACATCAGCTAAGATGGACTGGCCATATTCTCTTCATGTCTGACTCTCGCCTCCCGAAACAAGTCCTTTACTCTCAGCTCGTGACAGGACGCCGTGCCCCAGGAGGAAAAAGAAAGTGATATAATGATAACATCAAGGCCCATATCAAAAGGTTTGGCATCGACCTCAAAAACTGGGGACAAGCAGCAAAAAACAGGGAGGCCTGGAAACTGGCTGCCTGTGAGGGTGCTGGGTGCTACAACCATGACCTCCACTGTGCTGCTGAAAACAAGCACAAACCCAGAAAGGAGCAAGTTACCAGAAAGGCCCAAACCACATCCTCAACCACTTCTTCACACCATTGCCCACATTACCCAAAAATATGTGGCTCCAGGATCAGCCTCTACACCCACCTGAAGACCCACAAGGATCTAGAAACAGGAAAGTCATACTCGACCACAACTGACCACTGATGATGATGATGGTGTGTGTTTGTGTTCATGTGTGCATGTGTTTATATATTTGTGTTTATGTTCATGTACGTACGGTGTTTGTGTATACCTGTAGAGTGTGTATGTGTATTGGTATTTGTGTGTGCCTATAGGGTGTGTGTGTGTGTGTGTGTGTGTGTGTGTGTTTAAGAGTGTGTAGGAAGACAGATATACGTATGTACACGACACATATCCTGACTGAGGCTGACTTGCGGAATGAAGTAGATTAGAAATGGTTTCTATTGCTGGACTGTTCTGTCACTGGAGAACAGTGAGAGGGTAAAAAGCCACTGGCTGAAGTGAAGGTCGTGCAGGGGGCGCTAAAAGGCATCTATTAGTCAACCTGAAATCTATTAGCAAGCAGGGGAGAGTAATGACGTCCACTGGACCTTCAGCTGTACTGCAAATTAACTTTTCTTCAGTAATAGCCTTGTAAATAACAGTAAAGTAATAGTAAAGCCTTGGCTGACAAAATGGTGATGGTTTAACCACGATTATAAAACACAGTGAACAGATACTGGACTCGCCGTGTGAGTTTGTCTTTGCTGGATGTCATCTTTGTAATCAGATGACATATGTGGAACATTGAATTTGTAGTAGCTACAATGCTGTGTCAATATCCAGGTTTAGTATTTCCATGCCTGTATCTATTATGTGTTATGAGTAAACAGAGAGGAGGCCGATGCAGAAGAGAATCCAAACCAGTAACTTCACGAAGACCAAGATCAGTGAGATTTCAACCATGAGACCGACAGTGTTTAAAAGAGCAAACCTGCATTATATTACCATTAAAATTATCTCCATTTCCACTCCTCATGTGTATTCATTCAAGATGATGAAACCAACTGTTTTTATGTTTTATTATCCATGAAAAGCCCTCTGCCTCCTCACTTCACATCCCAGACAGGAAGCTAATAAAAAAATAAAAATAAATATTTAATTTCATCCGCTTGTAGTTTGAGTGACAGCAAGTCTCAGCAGAACTCACACACTCATCTACCCCCCACCCATCACACACACACACACACGCTGCCTACGGTGTGGTAGAGCCTGAGGCAAATCCCAGCCACAAAATCCATTCAAAACTCAGCAGGACAATCTGTTAAAATTCTGCAGGAGCCTGACAACACACACGCATGCACATGCACATACACGCGCGCGCGCGCACACACATACATAGAGGACTGAGTGCATATTGGACATTTGTGTAAGCAGACAATCCTCATTAAACTTATGTTGATGTAACTCAGTGGTCTCGCCTGTTCGTTTCTTTGAATCTTTTCAGGAGTTGTTCAGTGCTCAGTTCATAATGACCAGTTTATTTATGACCAGGGACTTAAATATTCTAATATTTTTCTATTTCTATAATTATCACAACTTTTATTTTCTCAGTGTTTCGAGTAGGTTTTTATTTGTGATGAACTAAACCAGTTTCGTGTTATAGAATTCATATCTTTCTATCCTGTTAACCCATTCACCTGTATAAATCAGCTGGTGGTAAAGTGATTTGAAAGCGATGCTAGCAAGCGCACAAGAAAGAGACTTGAAAATGATATGGTAAAGAAGTTAAGACCAATCAGTTTTCTTGCATCAGCCACTGACAGAAGCAACAAGTGCCAGCGGTGAAGCAGATACACACAAGGAAATCAGTGTGGTGGAGCTATCCAGCCAACTACTAACATTCAGCCAGAAGAAAACCTCCCAAAAACAGAACCTGTGAGACAGGACGTGAAACAGCAAGCTGATTATGAGGAAGCAGCCATGATGCCAGCTCAAAATGAAAATATAAAACTAATTCAAGAGTCACTTACTGGAGAGGCTAAAGAGCCACAAGAAAATAATGGGGATAGTCAGAATTTTCAGCTCACACCTGGTCAGACAGGCCAAGTCCAAGGTATTCCAGATGCAGATATAGATGATGCCGAACATTGATCTACTGTAACAGACGTTGGTTTGTGGACAGAATTATCATAAGAGGAAGTATCCTATTGGGTAGAGAGGGGCCCTTCTCAAATTCAGCATCGTTGTGGACCATTTTCAAATTCCAAGCGTGTGTAAAAAAAACAGTCCAGGTTTTGCACAAAACCTCTTTTTTATTCAACAAAAGTCAATAGGGAAACATATAGCTGAGAGTGGCTTATGTATTCTCCCTCAAAAGGCCGGATTTATTGCTTTGTTTGTAAACTCTTTCCAAACCTTGCATTCTGCTACAACTTTAGCTTCTGAAGGGTTCGATGATTGGCAAAACTCCTATCTTATCCAAACTCATGAAAACTCAGAGAAGGATAGGAATGCCGGGTTGACCTTCCTAACACGGAAGAGAGGGCAAACGTTAATGTCAAAGCTAGAGGAACAAATAAAAGCAGAACAGCAGTACTAGTGGCATGTCATGGAGAGAATTATCGCTGTAATATGCACTCTTGCAGAACAAGGCTTACCATTCAGGAGACAATGAACAATTTGGATCTCCAAATAACAGCAATTATCTTGGTCTTTTATGAGCCAGTGAAAATTTGATCCATTTTTACTGGCTCATATCAATCGGTATGGAAATAATGGATCAGGAAATCTTTCATATTTATCAAAAACTGTATGTGAAGAAATGATTCGACTCATGGCAAAAAAAAGTTAAGGACGCAATTCTGGCTGATGTGAAAAAGGCTGGATTTTTCAGCGTGTCAGTAGATTCCACCCCTGACATTTCACATACTGATCAGTTGACTTTAATTATCAGATACGCATCACCTGAAGACAGTTTACCAAGTGAGAGATCTTTTAACTTTCCTTGAGTTAAAAGACCACACAGGGGAAAGCATGGCTGACTTAGTGTTTAACTGTCTCACTACTGGGCTTGAAATTGACTTTAGAAAATGCCGAAGGCAGTCTTACAACAAGGCTGCCAACATGGCTGGTAGGTACAATGCTATGCAGCAAAAAATCATCGAAAAAAAACAAATTTGCAAGATTTATTCATGTGCTGGTCACTCTTTAAATTTGGTGGGATGTTCGGCTGTTGATTGCTGCCTTGATGAGGTGAACTGTTTTGGCATTATCAATTAAATGTATACCTTCTTTTCATCCTCCACAAAGAAATGGACAATTTCAAAATCATTTTTGCAACCTCTGTCAAAAGTGCTGAAATATTTGTCAGACACTAGGTGGGAGGCACATGCAAGACCCACAGAAGCTATTTTGGATAGTTGCAGTGCTATCATTGATGCCCTCAGTCATTTGTATGCTGATGTTAATGGGAAGGGTGATACCAGGCTTCAAGCTAACAATCGTTTGCCGAAAATGGAGAACTGGAATTTGTGTATATGCTTCATTTTTGGACCTGTGTGCTAGGTCATTTTCACAATGTCAGCAAAGCCATTCAGAAATCAGAACTGTTATTGAGTACTTGTGCACATTTGTACAGTTCACTTCAGGATTTTTTAAAGCAAAATTAGAGAAGATTTTGATGAACTTAGGCAACAAGCAAAAGCCACCTTGCCAAATGTTAACTATAGAGCTAACGGCAAGGAAATGACAGAAGTGCACCTGGTCCTGATGCCTTAGATTAACTCTCTTCAAGAGATAAGTTTAGGATAAAATCCTTTATTCCTATACTAGATGCACTTGAAGCCAATTTAAGAAGAAGAGCTACTGTGTACAGTGATGTTGCACAAATGTTTTCCATTCTTGGTAGTCTGAAAGCATCCAGCAAGAAATTCAGCAAGGTGTTGAACTGTTGATGGAAGCATACCCAGAAGATGTTGACCTGGACTGATGAACTTTTGCGCTTTCACTTGTACGTGAGACAAAGCCATAGGCCTACAGAAGAGCCCTCCGTCTCATACAGACCTTTATCAAATTATATACAAGGAAAAAAATCCAGTTGAAATTACATGATAGGTGTATTTATTGATCATTTCTTTATATGCCAAGTCATCCTCTCTGTGGAGTTTGCATGTTCTCCCCGTGTCTGTGTGGGTTTCCCCCGGGTGCTCTGGTTTCCTCCCTCAGTTCAAAGACATGTAGGTCAGGTGAATCGGCCATACTAAATTGCCCCTAGGTATAAATGTGTGTGTGTCTATGTGCGTCGGCCCTGTGTGATGGTCTGGTGGCCTGTCCAGGGTGTCTACCCACCTGCCACCCAATGACTGCTGGGATAGGCTCCAGCATCCTCGCGACCCTGCGAGCAGGATAAGCAGTTCGGATAATGGATGGATGGCTCTTATGTCCTTTAGAGGAGGAATTGTGAATTGCGGATCTTTAAACAACCATCACCATCCTCGGCTTTACTCGATTTTGTTTAAAACACTCTTCCATCTTCCTCTAGTCGTGAGGGTGGGAGATTGGGAGGGGCCTCATAAGTGGAATAGCCTAGGGCCTCCCTTCATCTAAATCCGGCATTGCCTTTCTGGTTTTATCATGTCAGTCCATTGAAAAACTGATGAACCGGTAGTACTTTCAGAACCCTTAACCCTAATGCACTGCAGTATTTTGAGGCAAAGTTGCTGTAGATCCTAAAATCTCCTCAGCTGTAGTGAAGGAGCTGCTGTCTACTTTGCCTGACTATCAAACCAAGTCTTAAAAGAGCTGCCTAGCTGGTTTCTACTCCAGCCAGAGGACAATCCAAAAAGGAAAAATGGTTTTCAAGTGTAGAAAATCAAGCAGGTAGGGGTTGGCATGGCTTGAAGACAGACTGCAGCGATAAACTTGATTTCTGTTGCCCAAAGACACAACCTTTTTTTTCATGAAGAAAATGAATCAAAATTCACCTTAATAAATGAAAATTATGGCGTGATGAAACCCATGCACGTTTTTCTTTCCAGGTGAAATGTGATTCAGTTGTTCTCATTTTTGTCATAACTAAAGACAGTCTATGATAAACACCTTTGGCGGAGGTTTTTTTTTTTTTAGAAATGAACTCTGAGCTCAGCTGATCAAATTCGACCATCTCTGTGTTTTCGTAAGAAACGAAAAACCATTTTCTGGAATGTCCTATCTGACAGATTGAACAGACTGCAGACTGAACAAGTGAGTGGGAAGCAGGAATCCAATCCTACAGGCTCAGGAACACACACAGTTATTAAAGCCGGGGTTCAGTCTGTCGGTGTGTTGGATTGCTTCACAGTCACATGGGAACCTTGGTTTGTTGGTGCACATTGTTTTGTATTGTTTTGTTTGCAAACTCAGTGTTTTGCTACAAAACCCGGAGCTCTTTCACCAGAGAAGAGCTTATGAACATAAGGGAAACAACTTCTGTGGATTTATTTCCCAACTTTCTCAGCCCATCTGTGGAATTACTGGACATTTTGGTCAAAAGTGTGCTCATCTTTGTCGACGCAGTGAAATGCCATAGGAGCATAACGAGCCGGTGCACTCGTGCGTCTCCGCAGATGCAGACTACTCACGCTGTTGCCTGGAATATTTCTCTCTAACGTGCGATCACAAACTAGATGAACTTAATCAACTGGTGGGGAAGAATAGAGACTTCTCTTCATCTTGCGTTTTGTGCTGCACAGAAACTTGGCTGTGTGGATCAATACCAGACTCTGCTGCAGCTGGCAGGCTTCCAGCTGTTCAGAGCAGATTGCGGCACAGAGCTCTCTAGCAAAATGAAAGGTGGAGGTATTTGTTTTTATAGTAACACTGGGTGGTGTAACGATGTGACAATGATTCTGCAGCTTTCTTCTGGAAACTACTTTTCTCCTTGTATACGAACAGCTGCCCCTCCAGTCACCAGTCAGTCAAGCTCCTGAAGTTTGCTGATGACACCACCCTCATTGAGCTCATCCTTGGTTGATACGAGTCCACCTACATGTGGGAGATTGACCATCTGGTGTCCTGGTGCGACCAATACAACTTCAATTCAATTCAATTCACTGCAGCAACCAGGGCACATACCAATGTCCAGCTTCCCACCCGAAGACACAGCCAATTGTGTCTGTAGGGACGCTCGAACAAGCTGAAGGTAACACAGGGAGTTGAACTGGCCATCTCTGTGTTGGTAGGCAATGGAATAGACTGCTGTGCTACCCAGATGCCCCTGATTGTGTTTTCAGTGCAGTGTGGTCCTGCCCGGACCAAGGCAGTATGCAGCCCCTCCTCCAAAGAATCTAAATTTATTGAAAAACGTCTGATGTAATGTTATGTGCAAACGTGTGAAAGGAAATAAAATGACAGCAAATGCTTAATGTGATGATTGTGCGATGGCTTGTTGTTTGTATTGTATTTGCTGGAGGATTGATTCATTTGGCATTAATGCATTACAGACAGCAAGATTAAAAAACAAAGAAAGCACAGCAATAAGACAGAAAAGAGATCGAGAATAATAAGGGAAATTTTGGTTTGTCTGAAGTCCTGTGGATACTGCTCTTCCTGTAAGCATAACAGGAAGAGGTCTGAACGGGCAGGCAAAAAGTAGTGTGTATAAAGTCCTGTGGATACCGCTGTTCTTGTGTTGAGGATGTGAATTGGGAGGAGGTCTGAATGGGCAGGCAAAAGAGATAACTCCTGTGGATCCCGCTTCTTTACCTGTAATCATGCAGTGAGAAAAAGGCCTGAATGGGCAGAAGGTTTTATATATATATATATATATATATATATATATATATATATATATATAAACAAGTTTACTAAGTTATAAAAAAAAAGTTTACTAAGGGGCCCAAGGGATGGCAAACTAGAGAATGTCACTAAGGGGCCTATGGGACGGCGACACTGGCCAGAATCTGAGATACCACTACAGTAGGGCAGAATCCAGCTGAGGCTGAGATGCTGCTACTCACAGGGCTGAATCCAGAAACAGTGTGAATGTGCTAGCAATAATATGAATGGAGAATGAGTCTTATGTGTGGAATCAGCTGACTAATTGGATATTTGAAATAAGAAACTGAAAAAAGGCGCCAGGCTATGTCTGAAGCCAGGGTACAAATATGAGAGTACACGAAAGGGAAGAGTTCGCAATAGGGGGAATTTTAATAACAAGAGTAAGGGTTGAGTTCAAGCTAGACTTGGAGACAGTGTTGGAAAAAGTGCAACAGGGGGTAGATGGAGAGGTGAAGTTGAGAATATCGTAAATATTGTAAGAATTTGTGTGGGGAATTGTGTAATCAAGAAAACTCACTGAAAGGAAGCAGAAAAGGAGTTGACTTTGTCACAAAAAAAAGGACGCCCCAATAAATTTTTATTCTATACAGATGACATACCACAGATGCCATTTGAGCCATTTAGGGAGGTTGAATACAAAAAGTGTGTGGCCTCATTGGTGGGTTTGGAATGTCTGCACTGTAGAGCAAAATACGTGTACTGTCATGTGCCTGGATGATTACAGGAAAAGATATATGAATGGTAGGAGAAGAGGAAGTGAAGATAAAGCAACAAACTTATTTGGGTGAAAAAATGTCTGCTTTTGCTATTGAGGTTGTGATAGCAGATATAGCAGCAATTAGGGGGATAATCGAATATAGATTTAATATAGATTCAAGATAGGTGGGAGATATAGAAACTCAAGGGATTAGAACGTACTTTTGGATAAAATTTGCATATAAAAACTCAGAAGGGGTGGAATGCTGGCAAGACCAAAAACTGATTAATCTAAAACTCTGACAGATTGCCCAGTAGCTTAACTTAAAACAGGTCCAAACAGAATTTCCTGATGTGCTGTGGGTGCCAGTGCTGCAGAAGTTGTGGACAGTTGGTACACTGGGTTCAATATTAGAACACCTTTGCCAAGACCCAGAGTGAACAGCAACTCCCACTAAATCAATTTCTTGGTGTCCCTGAGGGACATGCAATTGATGGTCTGAAGAGGCAACTGATAAATCCCAGACTAATACTGAGCATAATTCTAGGAGAGCTAAGTGGGAGGCAAACAAGTGGGGTGATATCATTAGAATTAAGAAACCAGAAAGGTTAACTCTAGATTTTGATTCCTGAAGAAATTATAAAACCGGTGTCACAATGGAAAAATAATAGTATTGATCAGGACAAGAGAAGCAGACGAGGAACCAGAGATTCCCAGGTCACTAGTGAGTAGTTCAAGACAGGGGTACATGAGGGCAAAAATGGAAAAAAAGGGGAAAGGTGAGACAGACAAAGGACCAACTACTCCGATGGAAATATGATCAAATGCCACCCAGACTGTAAAAAAAAAACAAATTCAGAAGTACATGAGAAAGTGGAATGTGAGAACTGGGGGGCGGGCAACAATGGCCAAAAGAGGGCACCTCTGATTTTGCCTGCTGTGAAGAGGTGGTGGGCATCATCAAACATCACAAAGCCAAAGATGTGATGAATGTGAAGGTAAAAGGATAAAGGAAAGGAAGGCGTTAGGAGGGTTCAAACAAGAGGAAGAGTAATACAGTCAATTTCAATTAAGACAATGAGGACTGTAATTCAGAGCCCATGTTGCTGAGGAGTGGTAGGAAGTTACATGCGGCAGGTCACCCCTTGAGTCTGGACTTAGATGATGATAAAAAGAAGGAGCACAGGCAGATGTCCCTAATCTCAAAGGGAGGTCAGACCCAGTATGTACCATGGTCATTCAGTCCGGTACAACGTTCGCATTACTACTAATGCTGTACCAAGCCGCCTGTCATTCAGTCTCCCGCTCCATCCTACTGTCACTCATGAACAAGACCCCGAGATGCTTGAACTCCTTCACTTGCAACAACTCATCCCCAACCCGGAGGTAGCAATCCACCGTTTTCCAGCAGAGAACCATGGCCTCAGACATGGAAGTGCTGACTCTCATCCCGGCCATTTCACACTCAGCTGCAAACCGCCCCAGTGCGTGCTGGAGGTCGTGTTCTGATGAAGCCAACAAAGCCACATCATCTGCGAAGAGCAGAGATGCAACTCTGAGGTTCCCAAAACGGACACACTCCTCACCTTGGCTGCGCCTTGAGATCCTGTCCATGAATATCACAAAAAAAAATCTGAGACAAGGGGCAACCTTGGCTGAATCCGACACCCACCAAAAACGTGTTTGACTTTGTGCCAAGAATACGGACAGAGCTCTGACATTGGTTATACAAGGACTGGATGGCTTGTGGCAACTGCCCCAGTACCCCATACTCCCACAGTGCCCTGGGGTACACGGTCGTAAGTCTTCTCCAAGACCATAAAACACATGTAGACTGGCTGGTCAAACTACCATGCCTCCCTCAGCACTTCTGCAAGGGTGAAGAGTTGGTCCATTGTTCCATGGCCAGGACAGAATCTGCATTGTTCCTCCTGCATCTGAGATTCAACAATCGGCCGAAGCCTCCTTTCCAGCCCTCTAGAGTAGACTTTTCCAGGGAGGCTGAACGCTGCGATGCCCTGATAATTGGAGCACATCCCTCCGGTCCTCTTTTTTAAATAAGGGAACCACCACCCAGTCTGCCACCCCACAGGTGCTGTCCCCGACCTCCACAGGACACTAAAGAGGTGTGTCAGTCAAGAAAGCCCAACAATGTCCAGAGCCTTCAGCATCTCAAGGCAAATCTCATACACGCTCAGCGCCTTGCCACCGAGGAGCTTCTAACTATCTCAGAGACCTCTGCCAGGGATATGGGTGGGGCTTCCCCAGAGTCTTCAGACTCTACCTCCTCCAGAGGACGTGTTAGCCGGGTTCACCAGCTCCTCAGTGTTCTTTCCACCGCCCGACAACATCCCCAGACCGGGTCAGTAGTTCCCTTTCTCAGCTGAACACAAGCTGAGTCAAGCCCTGCTTCCCCTTCCTGAGTGTTACGGACTAGTCGGGTCTAGGGGTTAAGGGTTAAACACACAACAGTAGTCCTAACCTGGAGTGTGTAGAAAAGATGGAAATGAGGAAAAAACAAGAAAAAGGACTGCTTTCCAAGACGAGAGAAATAGCGGAGGTGGGCTAGCTTAACAAGGTAGCAGGCTAGCAGTTAGCAGGTCCCTCCGACAAGGCCTCGGCCACGTGGGTCTCAGCTTCCGTAAGCGGCAGACACCGTCTTGGTAGTGTAGTTCAACACAAAGTAGCACACACAACACGGTCACTGTGGCGATCCACACCAAATAACATAGCTGCGTTCGACTCGCAGGTGAACCAGCTACAACTCGTGACAACACAAAACAAAGCACCCAAAATGGTCATCCTGCGGCGACCCACGCCAAATAACGTAGCTGCGTTCGACCCGCAGGTGAACCAGCTACAACTCGTGACCGGGCAAAACAAAGCACCCAAAATGGTCATCCTGTGGCGACCCACGCCAAATAACGTAGCTGTGTTCGACCTGCAGGTGAACCAGCTACAACTCGAGACCAAACAAAACACACAGGACACAGTCACAACACAAGGTGTGCTAGCATGGACCAGCTGGTGGAGGAGGTGCTGGCCATCTCCGGGTCACACCCCGGATGCAGCGGAGCCACATCCAAAATAAGGCTTCTCATGTCTGTGAGTTAACTCATAAGAATCTGCTGCCATAGCAGCTTTTCTTAATGCCCATCTCATTTAGATATATCGCCATATGCCGGGGTAAACTGGTTTTGAACTGCTCCACCAGCATAAGTTGCCGCAACTCTTGAAAGGTGTGAGTGTTAGTGCTTGCTAACCACCTGTCAAACACAACCGCCTGTTGCCTAGCCAAATCACGGAAAGTTTCACTTGATTTACGCTGCAGGGACCTGAGCTTCTGTCGATAGGCTTCTGGCACCACCTCATAGGCTGTCAGAACCACCTTCCGCACAGTATCATAGTCTCTGCTGTCAGAAGCATCTAACGCAGGATAAGTTTCCTGGGCTCTGCCCTAAAGCACACTCTGGACAAGCAATGTCCACCTATTCTCAGGCCATTCTAGCACTTTGGCAATTTTCTCAAAAGTGTCAAAGAAAGAGCCCACATCATCTCCACTAAATTTTGGCATGAGTCTCAAACAGCTAGAAACATCAAAACAAGCTTTGTGCTTACGTTGTAAGTCAATGTTGTTCACTTTAAGCGTCTCTTGCTCTAATGTCAGCTTTGCTAACTCAAGCCGAAACAGCTGCTCCCCCCCCCCTCTCTCTCTCGCTCTGCTCGTTCATGTACGTGATCTTTTAGGTGTAACACTGAAATCAGGGTCCCCACAATCTCTGGCTTTTTCATCTCTGGAGTGACATCTACCTCTCAATATTGAGCTACTGAAAGCAAATCTTCCTTTTTAAGCTTACACAACTCCTTGCGCCCAAAATCACCCCCACAAAACTCCTCTACATTGGACGTTGCCATGGTTATCGTTATCAAATTCTCTCAAAAGTTAGGCTAACCAAAAGAGACAAGACTCTCACAAAATTACCTCTAAGGTAACTATTACCAAATAGCCTTACTGACAAAACATATAACCTGCAACAGGAGTTAGCTCATAAATCAAAATATTCCCAGAAATTGATATGAACAGACCGCACACAGAGCGCTCACGAAGTTACTCGAAGACCCAAAACCGATACACTGCAGTACACACCATCAAAACACCTGCCACCATTAGTCAAGTAGCTATCAGCTAACAAGCCAAACCAACCCGTTATCAACCTGTAGACCTATATCCCTGTTTTTAACCTCAACACACACGATGAATGCATTCACTAACTTCCCTTCTAGCTAGCTTAGATTTACATACATACGCAATCATCTGTTTTAAGTGAGAAGTTAGCACCGTCCAACTATTCTGCACGTAACTGTATGTCCATGGCCTACTTCTAAACTTAGCAACATACGACTTTTCCCGAGCCGAATCCAACTCATTTGTGCCTCTTCTCACAAACAGTATGCTTGGATGTAACTCGCTACTGATGTCTAGCCACGTGGGTCTCAGCTTCCGTAAGCGGCGGACACTGTCTTGGTAGTTTAGTTCAGTTTAGGTGGATGGTGGATGGATCCTCAAAAAAATAAACGAGACTTGGTTTTCTTCAAAGTCCTTCAAAGCTGGAATGGTGTGAACCTGTACCGCGTTTTCAAAGTGGTGTATCCTGAGGCGTTTAGGCAACCTCCGGCCATTAACAAACTCCAGGAGACGCACATGCACCTCACGGTGATGTCCTCTCTTATACCCTGCTTAACCACACCTCCAATCATTTCTCAATGAAAACCAGTCCAAATAAGTAAGAAAAGAAGAGGGGGAAAAAGGCAGCTATAACCCCTATCACTTCTAACACTGGGTCACCAGATAGTTTGCCAGAACTTCCTTGAAGCCAACCGAAATTCCTCCTGCATAGCCTCGCCAAACTCCTCCCACACTCAAGTTTTTGCTTCCATGACCGTCAAAGCCGCAGCCCTTCTTTCCTCCTGTTACCTGTCTGCTGCTTCAGCAGACCCCTGGGCCAACCATGTCCAAAAGGCCTCCTTCTTCAGCCTGACGGCTTTCCTCACTGCCTGTGTCTACCAGCGGGTTCTTAGGTTGCCACCTTGACAGGCACCGATGACTTTATGACCACAGCTCCTACCTGCCGCATCTGCACTGGAGGCTTTGAACAGGGCCCACTCAGACTCCATGTTGCCAGCCTCCCTTGGGATACACAAGAACTTCTTCCGGAGGTGGGAGTTGAAGACCTCATGGACAGGGGCCTCCATGTAGGGTCCCCCAGTAGAACTGTAGAGTCCCATGGCGGAACTCTATCCAGGACATCACCCAGAGACTCCATAAGGCCAGATACGCCAAACTGCTATTTGATGCATAATCACACACAACAGTCAGAGCCTTCCCCTAGCGACTCGCAGTCATATATAAGCGACCCTAATGCTAATATTCTGTTCTATGAATAAATTATGTTCAATGACAGAACAGACTCATTAAAAAACTAATAGTCTGTTCTAACAACCCCATTTGATAGAGTCACATTATAATACAAGACTCTAAAACCAGACAGACCAACCTGAGCATTGCCTGGATTGACTACAAAACGGCTTAATGCAGGACACACCCACAGGAAAACAGTTGCTGGCCTTTTTTTTTTCTTTTTTTTTTGACATGGTGATGCTGATCGCATGGCTCAGGTCCTGGGCTGTTACGGTGGTGTCTGGACACTGCTTGGCATCCTCCTCATATATTTTATAATTCCATTATAATTCTCTTATCCTCTTTCAGCATTGCACCTCAATTAACCTGGCAACTAGGATGGTATTACCTGTAGATGGCACCCCACATGACTGTATTCAAAACACAACTGCCTTTTTGAAAGTAAGGGATGACTTGCACAATCAGCCAATACCAGCAGAGCTCGCATTGTTTGTGGACGGCTCATGCTACACAGATGAGAAAGGGAATCGTGCAGGATATGGCATCTCCTGCTTAAATGACGATGGCACTTCCTTCTCTAAAGTGCAGACAGTTAGGGTTGATTAGCCATGTTCTGCTCAATTAGCAGATGTCAAGCCTTGATGGCTGCATGCAAATTGACAGCTGGCAAACATGTCAACATTCACACAGACTCAGCATATGCCATGTGTATGGCACAATCTGAAGCAGAGGATGTGTAAAAGTAGATGGCACACCCATTACACAAGGGGAAGCAAGCTCATATTTGCTTGATGCAATGCATTTACCCATGGCAGTGGCCATTATTAAATGCCCTGGCACACCAAAAAACAAACACCCTTGTTGCCAAGGGCACCAATTTTGCTGATGAATTAGCACGCCAAGCAGCTGAAGGTGCTGGGCTCATGGCACCTGTTTAAGCAAAAGAACTGAATCCCTTATCCAAGCTCAAGATAAAGCTAGTGTGTATGAAAAGAGTGTGTGGCTAAAAATGGGGGTAATCAAAAACACACAGGAAGGCCCCCACAAAGGGCTGTGGAGAGGTCCAGCAGGACATTTTGTGGTGCTCACATCAGTGGTTCACACCTTGATCACAGATGCGTATGGTCAAGACCATTGCATGGGGGAGGGGGGGGGGTCATAAAATGCATTCAAAAGGCATGGTGGTCACCTTATTTGACAGGAATGGTAGGTTAAGCGCTACATGATTGTAAGGTATGTACGACATATAACAATAGAAAGGCTTTTTCGGTGCCAATCGGACATATTCCAACACGGCAAGGACCATTTAGATATCTCATGATAGACTATGTGGATATGATTGAACACGTTCAAGGTAAAAGATACATGCTAGTGGTTGTGGACAGGTTCAGTAAATGGGTATAAGTAATACCTACAAGTAGTCCAGATGCCAAGTCAGTGGCAAATTATTTGTGCAAAGAAGTGTTTCCTAGGTTTGGGATACCAGACAAGATCAGTTCAGATAATGGGCCACATTTTGTAGCAGAACTGATGAAAATCATAACTAAAGCATCGGGGGTTAGGCAGAGATTTGGTTGTGTATATCCTCCACAGTCACAGGGAATGGTGGAAAGGGCTAATGGCAGCTTAAAAGCAAAAATAGCCAAGATATGTGCAGATGGCAAGATCAACTGGGTGGAAGCATTGCCTTTAGCACTAATGAGTATGAGAATGCAAACTAACAGAAGCACACATCTAACCCTGCATGAAATGTTAACAGGTCAACCCATGCCAGTACCATATCTCAGAGGTCCATACAACAGACCTCCACAGCAACTTCAAAGAGAGTTATCAAACTATGTACAACATTTAACCTCAATACCCAACAGGTTTAAGGTGCCACTGAGGGAAGAACAAGCAGCATCCCTGACAATCTTTGGGAGATAAATCCTGGCGATTGGGTGTATGTCAAGGTGTTCAAGAGAAAGTGGAATGAGCCAAGACATGAAGGACCATATAAGATGACTCTGACAACTCCCACTGCACTCAAGGTTGAAGGTAAGACTGTTTGGTATCACCTCAACCACTGTTGCAGAGCTGAGGAGCCAGGGAGAATGTTGGGAGAGGTTAGGGACGAGCTACAGAGGATGGCAGAAAGATAGAATGATGAATCATGAGAATGAATCATGAAAACATGAGGAACGAGGAGACGGGAAAGTTGATAAAAGAAAGAAGGCATTAAAAGGACCATGGGACATGGTGATAGGAGTCCTGATGCTGTTAGCGGATATAGTATGTCCTGCAGTTCAAGGACACCAGCAGCAGATTCTTATTCTACCCATCTCCTCGAAGACAAACCAAATCAGAAATGACACACAATTGGCTAAATGTGCTTTAGCAGTGGGTGCAATTGCTGCCTCACAAGGGAGACTGACTTTTGGAGAGACAATGTTTTTAGCATACACCAGACTTTCCACACATGTACCCATAGCAGCCAAAATACCAACTCAGCCTGTAGTGCAAGGTCTACCGATGAATAAGGAATGTAGCGACACTGGGCAAGTGATAGTAAAAACATGATGCATGAGCAACCATTGTACAGATGTTGATTCGGGAAGAATCATGGCCAAGGAAAGGGCACAACATTTGATTACAATACGACCGGGAAAGGGGCGGGAAAGGGCAAGATGAGACACGGGGGGAAAAAAAAACAAGTTGACACAAACTGACCAATTTATTGATGCACAAGCCAACCAACTGTAGATATTGAGTAAACAACCTATATCATGAGGGCAGAAAAAATATGTTTTATTGATGGCTGAACTATTCTGCTGTACAAATGAGGAAATGTGCATAACGTGTTACAATACAAGGAAAACTCCCCACGTGAGACCATTACCTTTTACACAGAAGGAATGTACAGGAGGCCATACAGGTTGAGAGGTATGCTACTTACAATGTATACTGTATTTCGTATCCAGACTAGGGCCACACCGTATGTCAGGATGTTTTTGTCAAAGAAGAGGATGCTCTAGTGCCATCAATGGTTAACAAACCTGATGACCTTGAGTTTCCATTGTGTATTGTGAGACGTAATGAGCTGGAGAACAATATAGATAGTGCCAAGAGGAGTATGGGAGCTCCACCTAGGGATGAAGACCCTAAGACACAAATTAGATGTTATCGTGATAAGTATGGCAGCATGGGGTGTTCAACAACAGAAGCTGTGTCAATAAAATGTCAGGAAGTAGTTAGGAATGATGGATTCACTACTGGATGTAGGGCAGCAAATGGAACAATGGTACAGATCACCATTTCAGTGCCAGATTATTCTATTGGCTCAAACCCACTAGCAGATGTGTTTTGGCATTGTGGGAGAAACACTCATGTCATGCCCACACTGGCAGAAGGATGGACTGGTACATGTACACCAATCATGCTGACAGGATGACTGACAGTAATCAATTTTAGTGATCGACCAGTTGGGTCAAAAAGAGCAGTATGGGAAGCGAATAGGGAGTGTCAATTTCTTACTGGTGGGAACCCCATGAAGTACCAGATGGACATAAGGCAATACCATATTTCTTTATTGTGGGTGGGAACGTGGGTAAGTTTTACAGCAGAGAGAAATTCATAATTGATAAATTCCTTGTGGTATAATCAGCAGAGATTTATCAATTTCACGGCGCAAGCATTAGAAGGAACAGTGGCATGCCACCTCAGTCATGACAATGCAGAATAGATTTATTCTCAACAATGTTAGCTGAAGAAAATGGGGTCCGTGAACGCATCGGAGAAGAATTTTGCACAGTTATACCAACGCATACATGAAAGGCTGGAAACATAAACCACAGCATTAGAGAATCTGTGGGAGCTAAGGGAATACCATGTCAAAAATACAAAAGGACAACTGGAAAGGTGGTTATGGTGGGATTGGTTGCGTTTCTCCTCTTGGAAGACAGCTTCAATTAATT
Source organism: Lampris incognitus (assembly GCF_029633865.1). Lineage (NCBI taxonomy): Eukaryota > Metazoa > Chordata > Actinopteri > Lampriformes > Lampridae > Lampris > Lampris incognitus. The sequence goes on along the minus strand of NC_079223.1, from coordinate 27,330,867 downwards.
TAATTTAAATGTAATTAATTAAAGACAGTCACAAATTCATTGCCCCCTGGCAAAACACAAAATGCCTCAGCCAGTCTTTTGTACCAACAACCATCAGGCTCCACAACAAGACCCACCCCCTGCCCCAACCAACCTCACCCCCCACCACCTCCCGCACAAGGACTGACTAGGACCGACTCCTTGACCTCCATAGACTGCCACTGAGCCCTCTGATTTATGATTAGGCTGATTTGATCTAGTGACCCACCTGACTTCATTATTATTTACTATTATTCCCTGATTCTATTAGTCAACCAATTGTCTTTGTTAAGGACCTTGATTTGCAGACTCAGGTGTGTAACTGCTTGGTTATAACAAAAACCTGCACTGCACCCACACCGGCCCTTTCTGGATCATGTTGCCCATCCCTGCTAGGCGATAGTCATCGGCTTGATGATCGCTACAACCACAGGGCAGCACCTTACTGTCTGGCCTGATATACTTTGACAATGGACCATAGGGATAGGTTCTGAGAGTGTGACTTATAAGTCACAAAGGGGGAAAATGTAGAAGATATGAATTATTCCTGCTGCTCTTTGCATCCAGGGTTTATGCTGTATTTCATACATGTGTTTTCTCTGCATTCAAACATTGTAAAGAACATGTTCCCTGTCGTGTTGTGACTGTATGATCAGGAGACTATGATGCCATGGACTTCATTGTAAGACGCGTGAAGGAAATTTGTCTGCCATAAAATAACAAATGATGTGTTCTTACGTTAAATCTTTGGCTATGTATGACCTATGCCATGTTTAACGTTATATTACTTAGATAGATGAAGTTCATATGTAACAGAACAAAGGTAGTGTTAGAAAATCTCTTCTCCATGTTAACAAATAAAAGCCTATTAACTGTTAGTTGATAGCAGAGGAATGTGTGAGAAACTCACCAAGTGTAGCAAAGTCTGTACAAAGTAATTGGAGAAATGGCCTTGGTGGGATGAGTGCTGGAAGACATGAGATAAAGATGAGAAGAACAGATAACTGTCCTATAAGAGAGACTGTACTGTACTGATCAGCGCGCATGTGGAAGGAAAAATTGCTCTCCTAATGACATAATATAATCTATAGGTAATCATTTAAACATTATAAACATACAATCATTTACGTTAAAGTAATCAATTATTATTATTTTTAGACGTATAGCAAGTGTGGAAATAATGGTGTCAACGAAGGGCAATTGAGGAGAAAGACGCAATTAGTTTCAGGAAACCAACACATGAGACCTAACCCACTATGGCCACTTGATGGCAGCATGTGGAACACTGTCCTGATGGAAAATAATGGTGTCTAGCGTAACACGGTGTGAAGCGAAAGAGTGGTCTGAGTTTAAACCACATAGCAAGAAGACAGGGGTAAAGCATAAAAGAGGTGTGCACTCAGAAGATGCTTCAGTTGCTCCCAGGACCAGCTCGGTTTATTGTACTTGATTTGTGCTAATTAAATAAACCTATTTACATCAGACTTGAAAGTACTGGACAGTGTTTGAAACGCATTAGTGTGCAGAGAAGAAATTCTCCCTCACTAGCATTTGCGCTAATCGTTAGCCAGCTGTAGTCACTAATTAATGGTAATCCCAGCACGTTGATGTGTTTGTGTTGTGTATAGCAATTTATGATTCAGTGTTTGTTAATGTGAAAGCAAGTGTCAAAACACATAATTGTGAATTTGCTTTTTTTATGCATTTCAGTTTCATGGTGTTTCTGACAGTAAACATCCTAAACTTGCCTGCTGCCCCCTGGATATTTACTAAGGAACCTGTTTCGCTATCTGCCAGGCCAGCGATCATGTCTACATTCTAGTAAGGGCAGAACAGGGCTGAGAAAAGGAGACGGCTGTGTTTCTATCTGATGATGGAGTGATTGTGCTCTTCTGTCGCTTCACATCAGAAGGATAACCCAGGTCAACAAGTCTTTCTCTCTTTGACACAATGGACTGAAAACATGATGTGTTTTACAGCTGTTCTGTCTTTTAAAGGATAATTCTTTCTTTTTTTCCAATCAATTCTATTTTTTCTAAAATGTCGTTACTTTGTGTTACAATCGACTGGTTAATAACAGCTGGTTTACGGAGTTTAGTCTCTCTCTCTCTCTCTCTCTCTCTCTCTCTCTCACACTCACACACACACACACACACACACACACACACACAACAGAATAATGTGTTTGTATGTTAACATTAGACTCTTCCATATAGGTGGTTACAGGTTCGCGTCCCTGTAATAATGATAATAATAATCATTACATTTATATAGCACTTTTCTAGACACCCAAAGCGCTTCATATTGAAGCGGGTAACTCATTTCAACCACCACCACCAGTGTGTAGCACCACCTGGGTGATGCACAGCATCCATTTTGCGCCAGAACGTGCACCACACATCAGCTTGAAGTGGAGAGGGAGGAACCATTGAGCAGATTACACAGGGAGATGATTAAATGGCCAGATGGAGAGAGCCAGGTTGGGAATTTTGCCAGAACACCGGGGAACCCCCTACTCTTTGCATTACGTGCCATGGGATCTTTAATGACCACAGTGAGTCAGGACCTCGGTTTAATGTCTCATCCACAGGACGGCACCTCCTACAGCACAATGCAGCATCCCCATACCTGCACTGGGGCGTTGGAATTTTTTTTGATATTTGTTGTTTTTATTAGGAATACAGGGAAGACTGCCCCCTACTGGACCACCAACACCACTTCCGGCAGCAACTCAGTTTTCCCGAGAGGTCTACCATCCAAGTACTAACCAATCCCATACCTGCTCAGCTTCTACCACTTGGCAGAGCCAGGGTACATGCCGGCATGCTCTGTGTCAACAAATATCCAATCTGCTGAAGTGCTCTTGAGCAAAACACCAAATTCCACCCAGAGCTGACCTCTGAGCTTTGACCTCACTGAGGAAGAACATTAAAGGAAGGGGTATTCCTCTGCTGGACTCTCTCTCCCTCTCTGTGTGCGCGCACACACACACACACACACACACACACACACACACACACACACACACACACACACACACACACACACACACACAGCAGCAGCAGCAGCAGCAGCAGCACCTGTTAAACAGTAGATTAGCTGGAGGAAGCAGGAAGACAATGTTGGTGGGGAGACCAGCTGCTGGCTGAACAATACTGAGTCTCTCTCTGTTCCACAGATATGGCAGCAATCCCCAGTATGCCCAGAATGCCCATCACTTAAGCTGAGTGATTCCCAGCAGCTGCTGCTGTCATTGGTCTGCTGCCAGGTTGCTTCGTGTTTGACCGTCAGCTTCAGAAATCTACAATTCTGTAAAAACACACCAAGCCTCCCACCAATTTGGCAAAACAACGGCAAGCAGACATTTTCAAGGTGAACATATGAAACTTAACGGGAACTCAAACTGAGTCATTGGTCCCAACTGTACTTTAGAAGAGAACTGTCCTGATCGGTTCATTACATGAGAAATTGTCACTCCAGTTGAATGTTTTTCAGATGCAGTGACCATTTCCCTCATTTCAAAAATCTTAGGCTGAAACAGCAGCCCGTTGCCTCATTTCGTTTCTTTCCATTCACGTTCCACTGATTCACACCGTGTCAACATTTGGAGCAAGTGAGCCCACAACCGCTCTCAAGACCACATTACTAAAGGCTAAGCTATCTGTAAAACCAGATAAAGGATTCAAAAGTCGTGCCAACTTTGCAAGAGTTTTACTGTTCAAGTAAATGAACTTTTGTAATTTCCAGCTGCTGTGCTATTGCAGGTGTTGTTGCACCACACAACACAAAACCACAACATTAACATGAGAAATAACACAGAGGTCACCAGTTCATTACTGATTTGGCTTTTATATCTGAGTCTGTCCCAGTCGTTCAGGACTTTAAGTCTTCTAGAGTGTTCCCAGATTTGTTTTCATAACTTCCTCAAGTGGAAATCAAACCTGTGACATTCAGCTGAGGGTTTTCTTTTCTTTTCTTTGAACTTCACACTTCAAATGAGCTCACACATCTGGAAATATTCCCACTGACCTGCCAACACACACACACACACACACACACACACACACACACACACACACACACACACACACACACACACACACACACACACACACACCGAATAGAACTGCTAACTACAGCCAGGCTCCGTCTGGGATGAGGAGGAGTTTTATCATCCACTGCTTTAATGGTTTCCTGAGATCAGCTGCATGTTACTGGAGCAATGAGACACTTTTCACACACTCGCTGTTTATAGAAGCAGGAGGGGGAGGAGGTGATGCTTTTTGCTAAGTATGTGTCATACAGAGGACGGCTGACTCCCCCCTCCTAATTTACTGCAGCTGAGAATAGAAATGTCAGCCATGACAGAACAGACTCATTAAAATGCTAATAGTCTGTTTTAACAACCCCATTTGATAGAGTCACATTATAATACAAGACTCTAAAACCAGACAGACCAACATGAGCACTACCTGGATTGACTACAAGAAGGCCTACAACTCAATGCCCCACACATGGATACTGGAGTGCTTGGCACTATACAAGGCCAACAGGACACTGATAACCTTCCCAAGAACTCAGCGGCTGTGGAAAACAAACCTAGAGGCCAACTCCAAGGCCATCGCACAAGTGACCATCAAGCGCGGCATATACGAAGGTGGTGCACGCTGTTCCCGCTGCTGTTCTGTAAAGCCTGAACCCTCTCAGTCTGATCATTGCAAAGAGTGGATATGGATACAAGTTCAGAAGTGGGGTAACCATCAGTCACCTCCTCTACGTGGATGACATCAAGCTGTATGTCAAGAGTGGATGACACATTGATTTACTGATCCACCTCACCAGAATAGTGATGACATCAGGATGTCATTCAGACTGGATACGTGTGGCTGAATGGTGACAAAGAAAGGGAAGGTAATCGGGACCGAAGGGGTGGAGCAACCAGAAAGCAGGATTGCAGACATACAGGACAGTTATAAGTACCTGGGTATCCCACAGGCCAATGGGAGCCGTGAATAGAAAGCAAGGAGGTCAGCTACAGCCAAATACCTCCAGAGAGTAAGGCAGGTCCTGAGAGGCCAGCTCAATGGTAGGGATAAGATCCAAGCCATCAACATGTAGGTACTAGTCATCAGATACCCAGCTGGGATAATGTTCTGGCCACAGGAGGAAATAGAGGCCACAGATATAAAAACATGAAAACTCCACAATGTACCCTGACACGATATGAGCAGTGAAAAGATGGGGGCCGAGGATTGGTGAGTGTCAGAGCCACTATCCAGGATGAAACAAGGAGCATCCAAGAGTAGATCAGGAAGATGCCCCCCAAGGACAAACTGCTCAGTGAGCACGTCAGGCAGCAGAGGACAGAGGGTGAACAGGAAGAAGAGACGACATCATGGAAGATGTGTATATATATTATACACATACTATATAGAAAGTCTACACACCCCTGTTAATATGGCAGGTTTTTGTAACGAAATGTGTAGTGAAATGAAAAATGTAAATCATGTCAGAACCTTTTCCATGTTCAATGTGAAATTGCAACCTATGAAATTCAAGTGAAAAACAATCAAACATTTTAGGGAAAAACGGAAAATACAAAACTTACAATGACCTGTGTGCACACCCCTAAAATAATACTTTGCTGAAGCACCTTGGGAGGGGGGGATTCCCCCCCCCTTTTCTCCCCAATTGTATCCGGCCAATTACCCCACTCTTCCGAGCTGTCCCAGTCGCTGCTCCACCCCCTCTGCCGATCCAGGGAGGGCTGCAGACTACTACATGCTTCCTCTGATACATGTGGAGTCGCAAGCTGCTTCTTTTCACCTGACAGACAGGAGTTTCGCCAGGGGGACGTAGCGTGTGGGAGGATCACGCTATTCCCCCCAGTTCCCCCTCGAACAGGTACCCCAACCGACCAGAGGAGGCACTAGTGCAGCAACCAGGACACATACCCACATCCGGCTTCCCACCCGCAGACACGGTCAATTGTGTCTGTAGGGGCGCCCGACCAAGCCGGAGGTAACACGGGGATTCAATCCGGCAATCCCCGTGATGGTAGGCAACGGAATAGACCACTACACTACCCGGATGCCCCCAGAACCTTTTGATTTTATTACAGAACTCAGTCATTTTAGGTAAGAGTCTTATCATCTTGAAACATCTTGATTTGGGAATATTTCCCTCTCTTCTTTGCAAAACTGTTCTAGATCATATTACGATGGCATCTCCTGTGCAAAGCCCTCTTCAGGTCACGTTTCTGTTAGATTCGGGTCTGGACTAATTCCAAAGTGTTGATCTTCTTTTGGTGAAGTATTCCTTTGTTGATTTGGATAGATGCTTTGGGTCATTGTCATGCTGAAAGGTGAAATTCCTCTTCATCTTCAGCTTTCTAGCAGATGCTAGAATTCGACTGGTATTTGGAGCTATTCATGATTCCCTCCACCTTGACTAAAGCCCCAGTTCCGGCTGAAGAAAACCAGCCCCCAAGCATGATGCTGCCACCACCACGCTTCACCATGGGTATGGTGTTCTTTTGGTGATGTGCTGTTTTGTTTTTGTGCAAAACACATCATTTTGAATTATGGCCAAAAAGTTCTATCTTGGTCTCATCAGACTAGTTCTTCTCTGTTTTTGGGTTGGTTGCAGACCAGACACGCCATCGGGTTCTGGATCATTTGCAGAGGTTTGAAAGTGCATGCAGGGAGCCCTGCCAGTAAGGAGTTGCAGTAGTCAATGCGTGATATCACAACAGCCTGTACCAGGAGTTGTGCTGCATGCTCAGACTGCCCTTCAAAAAAATCGCAATTGAGAATCTTTAAGAACCGGAATCAATAAACAGAACTGAAATCGGAAATGATACCCAAACCTACAAATAAGGCGATTGAAGAACGTGATTATTTTATTTGGCAGTACAGTTGAATCCCACATGTTCTCAATGGTGTGCCTGAGGCGTATTAAACAATATACTGGAGATTAACTAATTTCAGCAGTAAATCGACTTGAAAAACCTGCCAGCCCCTAAGGATATGTGGGTACCATGTCTCTTGGCCAATATTAAGTGTCGGCAAAATAGGCTGGAATATCAAGAGTTTGCATAAACCCTGTGGCTATGCTTGCATGTAAATGCCTCTGGATTGCTATTTCTATGTGCCATTGCTTAAATGGATTTTTCTCCTATTGCAGTTGCACTGCAATGGTTCGAGTGGCTTATATTATGCTAGTATAATTAGAACCAATAAGATTTAAAACCATAACATGATTATCTATCAAACCTCACATCCCATTGGCTCGTGTCCTAGTTGCTGGAGCTACAAGGAAATTCTGTACAATTGTTTCTAGTCCTTTTCCTCATCTTCATCCCATTTTGTCTTTGGATTATAAGGGATATAAGGTGGGAGAGAAAGCTTTGAATGGCACATAGCTTACAATATTCTGTAGCTTCTGTATTCATAGCTTACAAGGTTCTGTACTTGGCCCACTCCTTTTTATCATCTACATCCTCCCTCTTGGTCAGATCCTCCGCCATTTCAACCTGGACTTCCACGGTTATGCTGATGACACCCAGATATACCTCAGCACCAAATCCCCTCACAAACTACCACTCTCTCACATCAACTCCTGTCTGTCTGCAATTAAAGTCTGGATGCAGTAAAACCTCCTCAAACTCAACAGTGACAAAACTGTACTCCTCTTCATTGACTCCAAGTCCACTGTCAGCCAAATCAACAACCTCGCACTCACCATCGATGGAACTACTGTCTCCCCTTCCTCCCAGGCACGCAACCTTGGTGTGATCCTTGATCCCACCCTCTCCCTTGAGGCACATATCCGTCAAATGGTCAAATCCTCCTTCTACCATCTTCGCAACATTGCAAAAATAAGACTCTGTCTCACACACCCTGCTGCTGAGATACTGATCCGTGCCTTCATCTCCTCCCGCCTTGATTACTGCAACTCACTCCTCTATGGCATCAGTGCTAGCTCTTTCAAGAGACTCCAATTGGTCCAGAATGCATCCGCCCGACTTTTAACTTTCACCAAATCCTGGCACCACATCACCCCAGTCCTAAAAGACCTCCACTGGCTACCCATCTCCCACCGGATCAATTACAAAATCCTGGTTCTTACTTATAAAGCCCTACACAAACTGGCTCCCCCATACCTCACTGACCTCCCCTCCCCCTACCAACTCTCTCGGTCCCTCAGATCCACCTCAGCCTCCCTTCTCTCTACCCCCAGGTCCAACCTCCACAGCTTTGGTAACCGAGCCTTCTCCAGGGCAGCTCCCAGGTTCTGGAACTCACTCCCCCAAAATCATTAGAGACTCAGAATCCCTCCCACTCTTCCAATCCCGTCTCAAGACACACCTCTTCTCCATTGCCTTCTCGTGCCCCCCCCCCCCCGTCCTCTCATTCACCCCTAATCTGAGGCAGACTAAGGACCGAGTACTTGACCTGCTGCCCCCTCCTCTTGGAACTCCCTCCCCAAGCACATCAGATACTGCTGCAATCTGCCCCCATTCAAGTCATTAATCAGGACTCGACTCTTCAGACTTCATCCGTGATTTATTTGATTTATGATGTTTGTTTTTCTTCTCCTTTTGTATCTGTCTAAATCGGCGTACTGCTGGCGTCGTGTGTGGTTGCCGCTTCTCCCTCTCGTAGGCCCCCTTCCCATCCACCCCTGTATGTCTGTATTATGTTTATCTGTTGTCTTGTTTCACCCCATTTATTTTAAAGCGACTTTGAGTGTTAGAAAAGCACTATATAAGTTTAATATATTATTATTATTATTTATAGGTAGGGTCTAATTTTCCTGATATCGTACAGGGAAAATTTGCGCAACCGAGGAGACGTGAACATTAAAAGTTAGTTTGTCATCAATCATGACAGCCAGATTTCGGGCAGATTTTGTGGACATGAGTTGGGTTGATCCGAGCTGGATATTGATCTGTTGTTGTATGGATGGACTGGCTGAGATGACAAGGAGCTCAGTCTTAGACAGATTAAGCTGAAGGTGGCGTTCTTTCATCCATGCAGAGAAGCAAGGCATGACGATATCTGTACCGAGATTGTGAGGTCCTCTGGCAGGAATGACAGGAAGAGCTGGGTATCATCAGCATAGTGTTATGGTACAGCCGCGACAAGCACACAACCAGAACTTGCAACTGCAGTAGCACAACGTGAAAAGAAGAGAGAAAACCAAACCAGTTGACGTGAAAACAGAGGGGAATAAACTGGCAGCTATGCTTACGTCACTGCAGCCGTGAGCCGGTTCGGGACCCCCGCGAGGACCTCTCCTCTCAGTGGTCCGAATAATGCAATCCCAGCTCCCGTGAGCAGCAAGTCCTGTCCGTGTGGATGGTGTTCAAAGTCTCTTGTTTGTAGTGGAGAGAGAGAGAGGTGTGTAGAAAACGCCGTGCCTTCCGCTGAGCGTGTGCCATACAGTTCCTTCACTTTTGTGCCTGCCGGCGGTGACCAATTATCTATCAGCCATTCCCGCCAAACGAATGAACAGGACGTGACGTCACACTCAGGATACCTGCTGCACTGGGATTTGTAGTATTTTCCCTGTTTTTAATCTCCCAGGCACCACATGTCTCCTCCGATACATATGGAGTTGCCAGCCACTTCTTTTCACCTGACTCTGAGGAGATTCGCCAGGGGGACGTAGCGCGTGGGAGGATCACGCTATTCCTCCCAGTACCCCGCCCCCACCCCGAACAGGCACCCCGCCCAACCAGAGGAGGCGCTAGTGCAGCGACCAGGACACATACCCACATCCGGCTTCCCACCCGCAGACACGGCCAATTATGTCTGTAGAGACACCAAGCCGGAGGTAACACGGGGATTCGATCCGGCGATCCCCGTGTTGGTAGGCAACGGAATAGACCACCACGCCACTCGGACGCCAAGAGTAACATTTCTAGTTCGACTACAAAGTTCCCCAGTTAATCCTGGCGGGCAGTATATGACAACCATAAGAGCAGGATGAGCGGTTCGGAAAATGGATGGATGGATGGAAATGGCTTAACGGAGGCAGTAACCATGATTGTAATGGTATTCAAAGGAGTTGTTGCTTAGCGGAGAAAATAAGTGAGGAGTGAGTAGAGGAGGATTTCCTGAATGACTAGTGGAGGCTTTCCTGAGTGAATAGAGGTTCTCAGGGTTGCATTGTCTGCGACAGATGCGATTTTTTTGCGAAGCTTGAATGACAGGGATGTCTTTGTAGCACATGGTGGGTGAAGCAGGCAACAAGAGAAAATAGTAGAAAAGGGAATTACTAGTCAGTGTCCTTGCTCGGTGGACTCTCACAGGTAGACTCATAGGTCCATACCCAATTCGGTCTTAAGACAATGAGGGTTGACACACAAGGGCTGACGCTTTCGGTCATGCTACAGCACAGCTGTCGGATGTGTCCTGGTCGCTGCACTAGCGCCTCCTCTGGTCGGTCGGGGCGCCTCCCGGATTGGCAGAGAAGGGGTGGAGCAGCGACTGGTATGGCTCAAAAAGAGCGGGGTAATTGGCCAGATACAAAGGGGGGGAAAGGGGGGAAGATTGAAAAAAAAAGTGTATTTAAATACCAGGAAGTACCACAGCCTGTGATGGACTGGCGGCCTGTCCAGGGTGTCTCCCCGCCTGCCGCCCAATTATTGCTGGGATAGTCTCCAGCATCCCGCGACCCCAACTGGGATAAGCGGTTTGGATAATGGATGGAAGTACCACAGCTGAACCCACCCCCGTCTGATTTTCACGACAAAGGAAACAATAGGGGACGCAACGCGCATCAGCTGACCCACCTATTGAGTTCAAAGAGAAATTAGCAAGTGCTCAGCCCAACAAAGCTGGATAACGGCCTAAATCTGAATCAAAACTCAAAACAAGTTTCAAATCACTTTCCAACCGATTGCAATGTCCTATGTTCAAGTCAGAGCTTTTCTGCTGGGTTTAGCGCAATCTCTCATAAGCTTCTTTTTTAAGCAATATATTTATTGAATTTTGTTTGCAAATTATATCAAAACAAGTAATAGTACAGTACAGCAAACATTTTCACCCTACCCCCGCCCCCCCATAACCCCGTTCCTATAACCAGTAATACAATTCAAAAGCAGGGTTAAAGAAAATAATTAAAATGAAAATAAAATAAATAAATAAAATAATAATAATAATAATTTCTTTCACAGACTGATTAGAGGGTGTGTTTTTTTCCAGTTGCTTTTACGCATATAAACAATCAGATAGAGTTGTTCTACTCCCCCAGGGCATTTTCTTGCTGAAGCAAGTTACCAACATTAGTATTACGTCTTAAGAAGTACAGAAACAATCCACAGATTTTATCAAAAACACTTTGTTTACGTCTAACAATATACATTATCTTTTCCATTGACATGTTTGAAGCCATTTCTTTAACCTACATACCAATTCTTGGTCCATCAACAATTTTCCAATTAAGAGTAATTACACGTTTTGCTTGTAATATACACATATCTATAAATCTGAACTAATTGCTATGTAAATGTGGAATGGTAGGATATAAACCAAGAACAAAAAGCTTTGGACTCAATGGTAATTTCTTTGACAAAATTTGATCAGTCATATCAACAACATCTTGCCAGAAGGTTTTCACTTCCACACATTCCCATATACAGTGAAACAGCATCCCCCTTGCCTCACTACACTTAATACAGGTATCAGGAATATTGTCATTAAACTTGTGCAATTTAACAGGAGTTATATATGTATGCATCAGCCATTTATACTGTAGAAGCCTTAGCTTGCTGCTAACTGTCCGTCTCTGTGCCTCTTTACATGCCTCACTCCATTCTTCTAAAGATATTTCCTCCTCTATATCTCCCTCCCATAATCTCAGTTTTGTCTCTCATGATTCATCAGATCCAGATACAAATAAGTCATACATAGTTGAAATTAAACCTTTATCATAACAGTGTTTTGTGACTGCAACTTCTAATATAGAAATGGAAGGAATGTCTAATGAATGGCTTTGACAGGATGATATAAAATTCCTTAGCTGAAGATATTTGAAAAAATGATTCCTTGGAACGTCATACTTGGTAGATATTTCCTCAAAGGACATGAATACTTCATCCTCCTCCCTGTACATGTCTTGCACTTTCCTTAACCCCTTTTCAGCCCATAATTTAAATCCCCTATCATTTTGCCCTGGTTTGAAATTGGCAATACCCCAAATAGGACTGAAGCGTGACCGGGACATATTTATATTCAAATACTTACAAGCATCGAACCAAACATCAATCATATTCAATGTTATAGGGTTGTCTGTATTTTTCTTCAGATATTTACGGTCTACTGAATACAAATACAGGTGCAATGGTAAGCCCGGTTTAACAGAGCAGGCTTCCAGATCAATCCAAGCTGGGGGACCTCCAGATGAGAAGTAAAACATAATCTACCTTAATTGTGCTGCCCAGTAATACCATTGGATATTTGGACATTTCAGGCCTCCTCGATCATATGGTAGATAAAGTAAAGATAGACGTAATCTAGGACGTTTATTTTGCTAAATAAAGTTGGTAAACAGTTTCTTGATTTTCGTGAACAAAGATGAAGGAGGGGGTAGGGGGATATTCTGGAACAAATAAAGACATTTGGGAAGTATACTCATCTTTCGGATATTAATCCTGCCAATCATTGAAATAGGTAAGGATGTCCAACGCTCTATCGAAGCAATACTAGCGTCCAGGATGGGCTCATAATTTGTCTGAGCAATCTTATTCACCTCAGGGACAATTTTTATTCCCAAATATGTAAATGTATCTGTTGAGTTGAAGGTAGAAGCATAAACAAGACCATTCTTCCTCTCTGTTTCATTCAGTAACATTATAGAGGATTTGGAGTAATTAACTTTATAACCAGATATTTTCCCAAATGTTTCAATAAGGCTTAGGAGCGCTGGGATAGATTTATGCAGATTTTTAAGCATTAATATCACATCATCGGCAAAGAGTGCTACCCTGTGCTCTAGATGTCCCTCTTGAATTCCATAAATATCGCTGTGTGTCCTCACCGCTATAGCAAATGGTTCTATCGCTAGGATAAAAAGTAAAGGCGATAAAGGGCTCCCTTGAGGGCAACTTCTACAAATGTTAAAAGGTTTAGAAACTTTACTATTCATCAAAACTTCTGCAGTAAGCCCTGTACAAAGCAATCTTACCCATTTGATAAATGTATCCCCAAAGCCAAATTGTGTTAACACCTCAAACAGATAAGGCCATTCAACACGGTCGAAGGCCTTCTCTGCATCAAGTGAAAGTAAGGCCGTGTCAGGCGCCTCCCTCTGACTGTACAAAATATTGAGCACTCGTCTAACGTTATAAAAACCCTGTCTCCCTTGAATGAATCCATTGTGGTCTTCCCCCACTACTCTAGGTAGAAGATTCTCCAATCTTCTTGCAAGAATTTTACAGAGTATTTTTGTATCAGAATTTAGGAGACTAATTGGACGCATATTTTCACATTTTGTATTTGGTTTCCCCGGTTTTGGGAGTAACGTGATTAGGGCGCCCCTCATAGATGTAGGGAGAAGACCATTCTCAAAGGATTCCTGAAACATCTCCAAGAGGGTGGTATTAATTTGGTTTGAAAATTTTTATAAATGTCTATAGGGATGCCATCTGGACCCGCTGATTTTCCAGCCTGCATACACCCAATTGCTTCTGCAATTTCCAACGCAGTTACATCCTGATCTAATACTTTACATTCCTCTTCCGAAATTTTAGGAATATTAAGATTGTCTAGGAATTGTGTCTGTGTGTCCAGATTAGGAGAGCACTCAGAGCTGTATAATTTCCCATAGAAGTCTCTAAAGTCTTCATTAATCTCTGTCGGGTTCTACCCAAGTTCTACCACTTGGGACTTCAATACAATTAATAGACCTTTCTGTTTGTTGTTGTTTAATACGCCATGCTAGAAGTTTTCCGGGCTTTTCCCCCTGATCATAGTAGCACTGTTTGAGTCTCATTAAATCAGCAGCCGCTTTATTGGCTGTCAATTCATTGTACTGTGATCTAAGCAGTAGCAGTCTTGCATGAACATCTGTAGGTATATGTCTATTATTATATATTTCCGTTTCCAGTTTTTTAATTGCCTCATCTAATGTCCTCATTTCAAGTCGTGTAGTCTTTTTCTTGGAGCTAGTGAAGGAAATGATTTGGCCCCTAATAAAAGCTTTGAAAGCCTCCCACCTTGTGCTAGCAGAAGTCTGGGACTTGTTACATTCAAAATACAGGTCAATCTGCTTATCTAAGAAATCTATGAATGTAGGATCCGCAAGCCATCTCGGGGGGTCGCACACTAAGTTATTATCTTCATAGGTCAAGGATACTGCAGCGTGGTCAGACAGAACTATACTACTATAATGACATTCATTTATTTTGGAGGCAAGCAGTGCTGAAACCAAAAAGTAGTCTATGCGTGAGTGAGTTCTATGAGTACCGGAATAGCAGGAATACTCTACTGTGTTCGGTTTACCATGCCTCCAAACATCAAACAAATTCAATTCCTTCATAAAATGGTGTATCGTCTTTCTGGACTTACTGTGGGTATCATCTAAACCAGTTGACCTGTCTTTTGAAGGATCTAACGTACAGTTAAAGTCGCCAGCTATTATATATTTCCCAGGATGATTTGAAGCAGTCAAAAACAGACTATTATAGAATTTAGAGTCATCATCATTGGGGCCATAAACATTTATCAAAGTTAAGGTTTCAGATAATAACCTACCCTGGACTATAATATACCTCCCTGCAGGGTCCTTAACTACATGCTGTACCCGTAATGGAACCGATTTATGAATTAGTATCATAACCCCTCTAGCATGAGTGGTGTAAGGAGCAGACAACACTTGACCCTGCCATCGTCTTGCTATTTTGGGAACATCCTCATCCACCATGTGTTTCTTGTAAAAAAAAGATTTTTGATTTCAAGGATTTTATCCTGCTCATTACTTGCTTCACCTTTGTGAGTTTGATCAAACCCCTACAATTCCACAAAGTAAATTTTACCTTGCAACTCTCTGACATTGATTCCGGTATGTTATATTAGGAACCGTAGTGAAGAAGTACTTTGACAAACCACACCCACTGCTGAAAGAATAAATAATAAAATGAAACCACAAAAACCCACCCTCAACCCCATACGAACCTAAAGTCCACGAACTCTGGACATCCCCTTCCATCCCACGTTTAACTACCGCTAAAACGAGTTTCTCTAACTTTTCTTTTCTTCTCTCTCTAGCTCGCTATCTTACTTTTTCTAAATACTTATCGCACATAACATCAGTAATGAACTGTTCAACGCTTACAACATGTAGGCATATATAAAATTAACCATCCGAACACATACACAAATCTGGAGCCCGTGCATGTAGACTGGAAGGCAAGGAGAGAGAAAAGTCTGTAGCCTGGTCACAAGAGTCCGCGATGCATTGGGCCTTCCTTCCTCCGACAGGCGCATAAACCAATGATGACTCTGTCCATTAGGCCTAGGCCTACTTGGATGTGCCCATGTCATTTCGGCTGGTGCTTGGACATTGTCTCTCATTCAGGGTTACGTGCATTCCACAAAAGCTGAATAGTCTAGCTATAAACGAGACTCAGTCCTGTCCAGGTAGAAAAAGAAAGCCTAAACAAAAACAAAACAGTGACAGTCCAAACACATAGCTACATCTTTCGTGTAAATGGAAATAAAATAAAATAAAGTGGGCTTAATAGCCTACTGCGTCAGTCCTTATCCAAGGGATTGAATAAACCTCTCCACTTCTGCTGGGGTTTGAAAGGTGTGGGGTCTCTCGTCGTGTGTTACCAGGAGCCGGGCTGGAAAGATGATTCTGTGCTTGTGGATCCCCCTGTCTCTCAGCTTCTTTCGGACCTCATCGTAGTCGCGCTGCATCTTGTGCACCTCAGCAGAGAGGTCGATGTGAAAACGGACCGGCTTGTTCTTGTAAAGGACCTGTCCCTTGGTTTTGGCTGCCTTTAGTACTCGCTCCCTGTCCTTAAATGAACCTCATGATCAATGTCCTTGGACGACCCGTGCGACAGTCTACCGGAGCGCCGATTCTATGAGCCCGCTCCACTACCAAGCCCTCCCGCGGATCCATGTTCAGAGCCTCCGGCAACCACTTCTCCAAAAATGCAGGTGCATCCTGGCCCACTTCTTTCTCCGGTAGGCCCACCAACCTTACGTTATTGTCAGTAAGGCTTTTGACGGTGCTTTCCAGCGTGCTAACTCGGGGTGTTAGCTTCTTAACGTCGTCCTCCACGTCAGAAATCCGTTGTTCGGCCTGTTCCATGTGACCCATGCATTCCTGTATTTGTTTCTTTACATCCGCAATTGTCGCTTGCACTCCATCAATTTTCTTGTAAAGTCCACTTTTCAAAGACTGTATGGCTTCTTCCTCGTGGTCGTCTTCTTCGTTAGCCATATTTTCAACCTGCATGGCGTCGCTAAGCTTCTCAGGCCCTTCCTCGTGTCGCGATTTCCTTTTCTCCTTCTCTTTCTTTGCCTTTTCTTTCGGGTTTTTCCCTGACATTTTAGTTCTGGGTACTCTTATACACATATTGCGTGACTTTGGACAAGATTCGGATTAGTATTGTAGGATTAATTTACACACTACCTGCAGAGTTTGAGATTTGCGACCTCCTAGTCCCTCGCCATAACCGGAAGTCTGTGTGAAGTTTACTTACTTACTTGTCAAGTCGTCATTAATAATGTTCAGGGACACAGTAGAAAAGAATTCGTGAATTAATGCAAACAGAGAAATCTAATCTCTACAGAATGCAACACTGCAATCTGTTGACGGGAAACAAAAACAAAAACAGAGGAAAATACCACTGATTCGCTGGGAAATTACACCTACAAGGAACAAGGGATTATATCTCCGCACAGGCTCTCTCATAGGCTTCTAATGAAAATCCCGCCCCCGTCTGTTTTCACAACAAAGGAAGCAATAGAGGGCACAACCCGCTTCAGATGACCCATGTATTGAAGCTCACAGAGTGAAACTAGCAAGTTCTCAGCCCAACAAACCCTGATAATCCTAAATTGGAATCAAAACAAGTTTTGAATCACTTACCCACCGACTGCAATCACCTTTGTTCAAGATCAGAGCTCTGTCCATTGTTAGGAGTTTCTGTGTCCTGATAGCGGTGGTCTTTATCTCCTCCTTTGGCCAGCTTATTATTCCAGCTGGGTATCTGATGACTGGTTGGGCAGATGTGTTGATGGCTTGGATCTTATTCTTCCCACTGAGCTGGCTCCTCAGGACCGGTCTCATTCTCTGGAGGTATTTGGCTGTAGCTGACCTCCTTGCTGCCTCCTCATGGTTTCCATTTGGCTGTGGAATACCCAGGTACTTGTAACTGTCCTGTACGTCTGTTATCCTGTCATCTGGTAATTCAACCCCTTCAGTTCTCACCACCTTTCCTCTTTTTGCTACCATTCCACCACACTTGTCCAGTCCAAATGACATCCCATTGTCATCACTATAGATCCTGTTGAAGTGGATCAGCGAGTCAATGTCTCTCATTCCTGGCATACAGCTTGATGTCATCCATGAGAGGAGGTGGCTGATGGTAACTCCACTTCTGAACCTATAACCTATATCCATATCCACTCTTTGTGATGATCCATGACCATATCTACTCAGAGTCATCACAGAGTGGATACACACACACACACACACACACACACACACACACACATCTATATCTATATCTATCTTTTTTTACACCCTGCAATTAGCAGGTGGTTATAAATTATATATATATGTAGAGAGATAGAGAGGGAGAGGGAGAGAGCGAGAGACGTAAATAGGCAGATTTCAGTGATGAATGGAGTGTAATCAGTGAAGGCGGAGGATAAAGTTGTGGAAACTCACATTGGCCCTCCATTTACATCACTCCATTGGTTTCTCTAGCGGGAACAATAGATTTGGTGTCTTTTGATGGCAGCGCTCACTGGAGGCTTACAATCTGCTTTGTAAAGGCCTGTGATTAACTTCCATTACCCAGGCCAGATGAAAAGCTGCCTGATTGAATTAGTTGGTGTAAAGAGGCTCTCTTATCTGCTCTGCTCCCAGAGAAGAACAGCTAGTGCCGGCCTGAGGAGAAAGAACCACAAAATCTGCTGGTTAAGTCAGGAGAGCATTTGGGATTAGAGGAATGAGATTATTTATGAGAAAAGAGTCAGATTAGACTCCTCTCTTTAATGGAGACAGCTCCTCATGACAGCACACAATCATTACCAGCCATGGACAACCTACATTCACACACATCTACATTTACACAGACCCATATTTATACCACATTTGTACCCGGGTCCTGGGTATGACGTTAAACTGCAACCGTTGGGTCGTCGGCGACTAAACCGGCACCCCCACTTCAACCCTTGGGTTGTTGTGAGGAGGTGTGTGGACACACAGCAGGACTAAAAACAAAAACCTATCAATGGGCAGATGAGTTCCTCTGTGAACCAATGGCCATCCATACCTGGAGATAAGATGGGGACCACCAGGTACTCCCCCTACTGAAACACAATGATGACTCAACCAAACTCAATCACCATAAACGGTGGAGGAGACTTGTTGGGGCATCAGCTGTGCGCCTACAACCCCCATGGAACTGATGATGATGATGATGATGATGACATCATACACACCTACATTTACACACAAGTGTAAGGGGAAAACAAATGTGAGCAACGCATAGTGGAAAAGTACTGATGAGCAAGTGAGCAAACTCAGCAGAGTGATAAAATACAGAAAAGAGTGTCACAGTGAAGACACTAACAAAGATTATTTATGAAATTAACTACAAAGGAATGGGGGTGGAGCACGATAAATAAGAACTCATGCCATCCACCTCATACCACATGAGATCAATTGTTGTTTTTAGTCGTTATGCCACTGTATTGTTCATAAGGGTGGGGATACCTGCAGTCAGTTTAGACTGAAGAGGTCACTTAGATGAGTGATGAAACCTTTCTCCCAATAAACGTTGTGTCCAGATGAACTGACTCAACTTTCTGTGACCTCATAACATCCCTTTGTAACTACACTCAAGGCTGTCTGCTTAATAATCTGACTGTGGTGTAGCTCAGAAAGAGTATAAAGCAGGAGGAAAAACAAGACAGGGCGCGCACTTAGGTAACTATGCTTGACGTTTGGAATGCTTGAGCATTAATAAAGTATGATAATATTGCAACGAACTTTTGAGTCTGAACCCTCTGTGATAGTCTGGTAAAACAACTGCCACAACAACAATGAGAGAAACAGTTGAATAAGATTTTTAAAAAAGATTCTAGGTGAAACTTTTTGGAGGTCAAGGGTCAAACCTACAACTTTGACCCTTTCCGGTAACAGATGGAACAAATATTGCTATTCCATCACGGTAATATAAAGACAAACTGAATCATAAAAAGTTACTAAACATTTAAACTTGTTTTTTGAGCAGTAAACTGAATGATAGGACTGTAAACACATCAATGCTGGTGTTAATATCTTACCAAATTTATAAAAATCGGCATTTTATGGGTTGAAAATGGCTCAAAACACCATCTACCTTTTTAAATCAGCCCTTAACCTTGCGAGGCCAATGCTGATGTACAGTCAACCAGTTGAGACTTATCTATGTCATGAAAAAAAGAGAAAAAAAAGAATCTTAATACCCTATAATCAGAGGTGGGCAACCCACCTCCCCCAGCCCCGCCCTTCAGTGTGAGTCTGTGAAACTGCGCCAAATTTCAAATATATGCTGATCAAGACTCATCATTGACAGGAGTTTACTTGCTAACGCTGTGCCTTAATTACATTTTCTACCAACCTTTTGAATTTCTCTCAATTTACAGTTAGTTATAGTTATATTATGTCATCATTTCAAATTTTGGTGCAATGGTTCGGACTCGGCATGGTGGCGGCATGGTGGCACAGTGGATAGCGCAGTCGCCTCACAGCAAGAAGGTCCTGGGTTCGAGCCCCGGGATAGTCCAACCTTAGAGGTCGACCCTAGTCGTGCTCTGTGTGGAGTTTGCATGTTCTCCTCGTGTCTGTGTGGGTTTCCTCTGGGTGCCCCAGTTTCTTCCAACAGTCCCATGTGGTTCAGGTGAATCGGCCATACTAAAAATTGTCCCTAGATGCGTTTGTGTGTGTGTGTGTGTCAGTCCTGGGATGGCCTGGCGGCCTGTCCAGGGTGTCTCCCCGTCTACCACTCAATGACTGCGGGGATAGGGTCCAGCATCCCCACAACCCCAAGAGCAGGATAAGTGTTTTGGATAATGAATGGATTGGATGATGGATGGTTCGGACAAGAGCTTTTGATGGCTGTAGCAGCACCACCGGACAACAGGGTCGGTCGGCTGGGCTCACACTGCAGCTGGGGGAGCAATTGCGCCGTTGCCCACTGCTCTCCACTGCCGGAAGGCCGTGGTCCGTTTCATGGGGCCCCCTTCTGTGACGTCGTGGTGGTCAGGGTGTCTTTGTGGGGTGGTGCTATATGCCATGCCAGAAGGCTGGTTGGTGGAGGGCACTGGGTGCGGCGGCAAGCCAGTGACTTGTGCACTTCTCACAGATCTCTCCATTTACCCCTGTCCACACTCCTACCTCACAAACACCTCCACCCTCCTCAGCCCCCCCCTTTCAGCCCCTTGGCCACTATTTAGCATTTTTTTAATTTATGCAGTGGGTGGAGTTAGGCTCAGACCTGGGGGAGAAGTTACAATTTAATGGTTATCTAAGTGTTATATAAATGTACACTTACTGAGCAGTTTATTAGCAACACTAAACTAATAGTGGGTAGAGCCTCTCTTTGCTCTCAAAACAGTCTCAATTCTTCACGGCATTGATTCCATAAGAAGTTGGAAAATTCCTTTGGGCTATGTTGACATGATTGCATCGTGCAATTTCTGCAGATTTTTTCAGCGACACATTTATGCTGCAAATCTCTACCACATCCAAAAGGTGTTCCATTGGATTCAGAGCCAGTGACTGGGAAGTCCACTGAAGAACACTGAGCTCATTTTCATGTTCATGAAACCAGTTTGAGATGACTTTTGATTTGTGACCTTGTGGTGCATTATCATAGTGGAAGTAGCCATTAGATGATGGGTAAATTGTGGCCATGAAGGGATGCACATGGTCAGCAACCATACTCAAATAGGCTGTGGCATTCAAGTGATGATCGATTGGTATTAACAGGCCCAAAGTATACCAAGAAAAAAATTCCCCACACTATTACACCACTGCCACCAGCCTGGACTGTTGACAAAATGCAGGTCGGGTCCATGGTGGGTCCATGGTTTCATGCTGCTACTACTACTACTACTACTACTACTACTTTCGGCTACTCCTGTTAGGGGTCACCACAGCGGATCATCTGTTTCCATCTCTTCCTGTCCTCTGCATCTTCCTCTGTCATGCCAGCCACCTGCATGTCCTCCCTCAACACAGCCATAAAACTTCTTTTTGGCCTTCCTCTTTTCCTTTTCCCTGGCAGATCCATATTCACCAACCTTCTCCCAATATACCCAGAATCTCTCCTCTGCACATGTTCTCTATCTTGCCTCTTGCTTTGTCTCCAAACTGTTCAACCTGAGCTGTCCCTCTAATATACTCATTCCTAATCCTGTCCTTGGTCACTCCCAATGAAAATCTTAGTATCTTCAACTCTGCCACATCCAGCTCGGCCTCCTGTCTTTTTGCCAGTAGAAGAAAGCCACTTTATTTGACATTTTATTCTTATACCAAATTTGTTTTCTGCATTTAACCCATCTTATTATATAGGAGCAGTGGGCAGTAGCAGTGCCCAGGGACCATATCCCATTCTTCTTTCCATTGCCTTGGTAAGGGGCACAGACATGCATGTTAGGGTATTAACCCTAACATGTCTTTTTCATGGTAGGGGAAAACTGGAGCACCCGGAGGAAATCCATGCAGACATGGGGAGAACACGCCAACTCCACACAGAAAGAACCTGGGATGGCCTGGGGTTCGAACCCAGGACCTTCTTGCTGTGAGGCAACAGTGCTAACCACTGGGCCACCGTACCGTCAGTGCCTCCATTTCCAAACCATACAACATAGCTCAGGGGTGGCTAACCATGTGCCATGGAAAGCCATGTGTATGCAGGTTTTAATTCCAGCCGGACTCCATACCAGGTGATTTCACTGATTAGCAACCTTTCAACCAAAGAGGAAGAATGTATCAGTGAAACCACCTGGTGTGGAGTCGGGTTGGAATGAAAACCTGCATACACATGGCTCTCCATGGTACATGGTTAGCCACTGCTGACATAGCTGGTCTCCCTACCCTCTTGTTAGCTGTCCCTTTCACTCTTGCTGGTATCCTTCTGTTGCAAATCACTCCTGACACTCTTCTCCACCTACCCCCCATTACTTTGAACAGTTGACCCCAAGTATTTAAACTCATCCACCTTCGTCACATCTACTCCTTGCATCCTCACCATTCCATTGTCCTCCCTCTCGTTCATGCATAGGTATTCCATCTTGCTCCTACTGACTTTCATTCCTATTCTCTCCAGTGTATACCTCCACCTCTCCTGGCTCTCCTCAACCTGCTCCCAACTCTTGCTACAGATCATAATATCATCCATGAACATCATAGTTTATGGAGACTCCTGCCTGATCTCGTCCGTCAACCTGTCCATCACCAATGCAAAAAAGAAGGGGCGCAGAGCCAATCTCTGTGCGTGTCTGAATTAACTGTTTAACTGTTTAACCATCCAGCCAATATTACTCAGCAGACAATTTCTTGAACAACAATTTAACTCATATAAATATGCCACCCAAATTGACTGAGATATCATTTTAAGGTTTTAAGGGCATTCCTGCCATGTAACTATGCTGCCATTTAGTGACCAAAGGTAATTAAGTCTTTCTGGTCAAACTATATTCTGTTAACTGTATTTTGTTATTTTATTTGATTATTTTCTTTTTCATTGTACGGTATTGTTATTGATGCAGCGACAGGCAGGGGTGCAAGTCCATGAATCCCGGGATGGCATCCAGCGCTTTACCTGCACCCCCGTCCATAGGGTTAGTGGTTGTGTCAAGAAGGGCATCGGACATAACATTTTGCCGAATCAGTATGCGGATTGACAAACCCATACCAGATTGGTCAAGGCCTGGATTAACAACGGCCATCATTGGTGCTGTGCCCTCACAGGGTACTGATGGGAACTGTAAAAACTGCTGTGGCGACCCCTGAAAGACGGAATAAACTGAAAGAAGAAAAAGAAGATTATATGTTATTGGTGTTATTCTGTAGTGATCTTGTATTGGTATTTTATGATAATCAATGAGTTGTTAGATAACTTGTTCATCTACAAACAGTATAGGAACTCATCTCACTAGCTTAGTTAATTAGGACTCTCATCAAGCTCTGATGTTGTACATAGGACATTGCAGTCAGTTGGTAAGTGATTCAAAACTTGTTTTGAGTTTTGATTTAGGCCGTTATCAGGCTTTGTTGGGCTGAGCACTTGCTAGTTTCACTCTCTGAGTTTCAATACGTCGGTCAGCTGAAGCGGGTTGTGCCCTCTATTGCTTCTTTTGTTGTGAAAATCAGATGAGGGCAGGATTTTAATTAAAAACTTATGAGCGATTGAGCTAAACTCAGCAGAAAAGCTCTGATCTTAAACATTGGACATTGCAGTTGGTTGGTAAGTGATTTAAAACTTGTTTTTAGTTTTGATTCAGATTTAGGCCATTATAAGGCTTTGTTGGGCTGAGCACTTGCTAGCTTCACTCTCAGAGCTTCAATAGCTGGGTCAGCAGACATGGGTCAGCAGACATGGGTCGCACGCTGTATTGCTACCTTTGTTGTGAAAATCAGATGAGGGCAGGTTCAGCTGTGGTAATTCCTGGTATTTAAACACACAGCTGTGCTGTAGCATCAGCCCTTTTGTGTCAGCCTTCATTGTGTTAAAGACCAAATTGGGTAAAGACCTGTGAGTCTACCTGTGCGAGTCCACCAAGCAAAGACTGAAAATTCACTAAGCTTTCTCCGCTAAGCAACAACTCGTCCTTTGGGAAGCATGTGGTAGTTTGCAGCCCTCCCCGGCTTGGCAGAGGGGGTGGAGCAGCGACCGGGATGGATCAGAAGAGTGGGGTAATTGGCCGGATACTATTGGGGGAGAAAAAGGGGGCGGGGGAGAAAAAAACCCTCCTCTTTTGAATACCATGCGATCGTGGTTACTGCTCCTATTAAGCTATTTGTGGTTGTCATATACTGCCGTGTCAACTGAGGAACTTTGCAATCAAACTCGACATGTTACTCTCAGCTATTCCTGACGATGACACACCGCTGACTGTCATGGGAGACATGAATATCCTTACGGACAAAACCCAAGTGACTGACTTCCTGTCTGTTCGGTTCTCCTTTGACCTCAGACAGGTCCCCACTCCTCTCACACACAAAGCAGGCAATACTCTTGATCTGATTTTGACTTGGAACGGCTCCACATCAAAATCTGACTATCACCCCCCTACATCTGTCAGACCATTTCTTTATTCAATTCAGGGCCTCGTTACTGGAACATCCTCATGTTCCTCCATAAATGGTCTCCTTCCGCCGAAACTTCTGGTCCCTTACACCGACCCAGCTCTCCAGTGAGGTCTTGCCTTCCATGCCTCCTCATAATGAATTCTCTTCACTCCCTGTCAACGAGGCTTCAGACACACCCTGTACCTCACTAGCCCCCTCTCTTAACAATCTCTGCCCTCTAGCATCCAAACCTGCTCTTAAAGCCCCCCGTCCATGGCTCATTTAGGTCATCAGAGAGCAAAGGGTGGAGCTCAGAGTGGCAAAGAGAAAATGTCATAAAACCAGGGGGTCCACTGACCTCAGTGACTCTCAGTGTCTCCTAGCATCATTCTCCTCAAGCTTAAAAACAGCTAAGACCACTCACTATCACTAACAAGTTCTCTGAGCCTGACCAACTCTGTCTGCCGCTGCCAGCTAACAGTGCCTTTCTCATCTCATTCTCCCCCCTGACCGTGGAGGAAGTCTCCAAGCTTCTGCTGGACTCTCGTTCCCACTACCTGTCCGCTGGACCCGACACCATCTAACCTCCTACAGACCATTTCCCCCACATTTAACCCCGCAGTCACACACATCTTCAGTTCCTCGCTTACAATGGATGTGTTCCCCACTGCATTTAAGCAAGCTCAGGTCTCCCTGCTGCTCAGAAAACCTACACTCAACCTGGCCTAGGTTGAAAATTACAGACCGGTTTCACTCCTACCCTTTCTATCAAAAATACTTGACTGCATGGTCTTTAACCAAGTCTTTGAATATCTTTCTGAGAACAATCTGTATGATCCGAATAAGTCTGGCTTTAAGTAGAGGCACTCTCTCAAGACTGCACTCCTGTCGGTAATAGAATCACTGCGTTTGGCTCAAGCTGCTGGTCATTCCTCAGCTTTATTACTGCTAGATCTGTCAGCTGCCTTTGACACGGTTAACCACCCAATCCTCCTCTCCACATTCACTGAGCTTTGTATCTCAGGATCTGCCCTCTGCTGGTTCATGTCCTACCTCTCAGAGAGATCTTTTAGAGTATCTTAGAGGGGAGAAGTGTCCAAACCACACGGTTTATCCACAGGGGTACCTCAAGGGTCAATGCTCAGTCCCCTTCTCTTCTCAATATACACCACCTCACTTGGTGCCATCATCCGTTCCCATGATTTCTCATACCATATATCATTCCCACCAGATGACCTCACAGTCATGCCACCTTCAGCTTAACCTATCTAAGACTGAGCTCCTTGTCATCCCAGCCAGTCCATCCTTACAACAACAGAACAATATCCAGCTCTGATCAATCCAACTCATGCCCACAAAGTCTGCCCGAAACCTGGGTGTCATGATTACCAACTAACTTTTAAGGATCACATGGCCTTGATTGTTTGGTCATGCCAATTTACCCTGTACAATATTAGTAAAATTAAATTCCAGCTGTCAGAGCATGCAGCACAACCCCTGATACAGGCTCTTGTGATATCATGCATTGACTACTGCAACTCCTTACTGGTAGGCCTCACTGCATGCACTTACAAACCTCTGCAAATGATCCAGAATGCGACAGCGCGTCTGGTCTTCAACCAACCCAAACAGCACATGTCATTCCACTGTTCATATCCCTCCACTGTTCATATCCCTCCACTGGCTGCTATTTGCTGCCCTCATTAAACTCAAAACCTTAATGCTCGCTTACAAAACAGCAACTAAAAAGGCTCCTGCCTACCTGAACTCCCTCGTTCAGGTCTAAACTCAGTTCCGCTCACTACGCTCTGTCAATGAAAGGTGCTGGCACTCCCACCACAACGGGGCCCTAAGTCACTAGCCAGACTCGTCTCTTCTGTAGTTCCCTGGTGGTGGAACGAGTTACCAAACTCCATTCGATCTGCTGAGTCACCCTCATTTCCTCATGGATGGATTCCAGAGGTCCCCATCCCCCTCACAGTAACGTACAGTGAGGTCAATGGCTGGGTAGGCAGAAGACAGCAAGCCAGAGAGTGGGAGGGAGTCAAAATACATCCGTTCACAAAACGCAAGGCAGGTTAGCAATGTATCTCATCGTTGATACTGAAGGACGCTGTAAGAACAGACTACGCATGCGCAAAACTCCGAAACCATTTGCTTTCATTCCACATGCCAGAGAGAGGCACAAGCAGACTCTGCCTTAGCAGCAACAAGTTTTACATGATTTTTTTTATTATCATTTTACAACAATCTTAACAAATTAAAGTTAAAAATAAATAAATAAATTTGAACTATCATATTTCTTTTTTTTTCTTATTAGCCTGGGTGAGGCACTGCCTACCCTGCCTCCCCTGACTGCACATCACTGCTCCCTCACCAATCAGGGGATGGGGACCTTTGGAATCTGTCATCAAGGGATGTCTGGAATCCATCCCTTGAGGGGGGCGGGGGTCCTGTCATGGGTGTCTGATCTGGGTCATTGGGGCTCACCCGTCCCCATCCCCTGATTGGTGTTTCAGTTCACCTGCGCCGATGTGCCCATGTGACCCTGATTGCCCGGCTTCACACACATCTTCCCTTCTTCTATTGGCTGTGCGGTTCCTCCGCACCTGCACCCAATCTCCCTCCCCATTCTCCGATTGGCTGTCCGGTTCCTGCCCCATCCTGCGCAACTGTGCCCAATCACCCCCCCCTTCTCTGAATGGCGGTACGGTTCCTGCGAACCTGCACCCAATCTATCTGATTGGCCCCCATAGGTTTATATGCCCTGTGGTTTCTTGGGCCCCTTGTTGGATTGTCTCACACACTCACAGAGACACTCATATCGACTCTTTGTTGCCGGATGCGCCATGTGATGTTGTGAGCTTTCCCGCTGTCCATATCTGCCATCTGTACCTGCTGTTTGCAAATTTTGTCTAATTAAAGCGTTGTTCTGGCCCTGTGTGTCTCCGCTGTCTGCACCTGGGTCCTCTCCCTGTTCCCGCCATGACGTATATAGTCTAGATTAGATAATCCTCTCTCCTAAAATCACAGAATGATGATCAGTGAAGAGGTGGATCTGGACCCTGCCTATGAAACGCCCCGGTGAGCTAGACATATAGAGCAGAGTTGACCTTTTTCTAACTTCACATGGCCCCTTCTTCTTCAGAGTTCTGAGTTCACACAAGTTCATACATTTCTTCTTCAGTTAGAATTCACACTGTCCAAATCTCCTGACTCTTTTGTTCACAGCTCTTACGATTCTTACCACCCTTGACCCCCCCCCCCTTTTCTCCCCAATTGTACTTGCCAAATTACCCTGTTTTCCAACCCGTCCCTGTCGCTGCTCCACCCCCTCTGCCAAGCCGGGGAGGGCTGCAGACTACCACATGCCTCCTCGGATACACGTGGAGTCACCAGCCGCTTCTTTTCACTGACAGTGAAGAGTTTCACCAAGGGACGATCACGCTATTCCCCCCAGTTACCCCTCCCTCCTGAACAAGCGCCTTGACTGACTGACCAGAGGAGGCAGCGACCAGCACACTTACCCACATCCTGCTTCCCACCCGCAGAAATTGCACCCCACGCTCCCAGAAGCAGCTCCCACAAGTTGGATTGGTTGGATGGGCACTTCTTTGAGCAGATTGAGTTTCTGGAGCATCACATTTGTGGGGTCAATTAAACGCTAAAAATGGCCAGAAAAAGAGAACTTTCATCTGAAACTCGACAGTCTATTCTTGTTCTTAGAAATGAAGGCTATTCCATGCGAGAAATTGCTAAGAAATTGAAGATTTCCTACACCGGTGTGTACTACTCCCTTCAGAGGACAGCACAAACAGGCTCTAACAGGTACTATTTAATGAAGATGCCAGTTGGGGACCTGTGAGGCGTCTGTTTCTCAAACTAGAGACTCTAATGTACTTATCTCCTTGCTCAGTTGTGCAACGCGGCCTCCCACTTCTTTTTCTACTCTGGTTAGAGCCTGTTTGTGCTGTCCTCTGAAGTAGTGTATATATACACGTTTTGTTTTCTTTTTGTCTTGAGTGTTTTCCCTTTCAAAGTTTTTTTTTTTAGAATCGTCTTGATGCATGCTCAATAATCCAGGTAACAAAATCAAAGAAGGTTGCATCAGTTCATGTGGATACGTTTATTGACAGATAACGTTTCATTACTCATCTAAGTGACCTCTTCAGTCTAAACTGATTGCAGGTCAGGTGTGTTTGTTGTGGTGTGCTTTGCGTAACATCAGGGTCAAAGGTTAAACCTCTGCAGCATGTCTACTGATGTGTCTCTGAGCCCGGCACTACATGTGAGAATCTGTTAAAATGTCTCCAATGTAAAATACAGGTTAGTCTGATATTCACAGGGATGTGAATTTTGTAGGAAAAATAAAGGATGTTCTGGATTAGACGGCGCTCTCTCATGTCCCAAACAGGAATGAAACACATGAAACAAAACCAGATGAACAACAACACACAAACTGAACCTAAACACACACACACACACACACACACACACACACACACACACACACACACACACACACACACACACACA
Source organism: Lampris incognitus (assembly GCF_029633865.1). Taxonomy (NCBI): domain Eukaryota; kingdom Metazoa; phylum Chordata; class Actinopteri; order Lampriformes; family Lampridae; genus Lampris; species Lampris incognitus. Next base: position 27,301,779 of record NC_079223.1, on the reverse strand, counting down.
CCACACAAACACACATTTAGAAACACTTTGTGTGCTTCCGATGAAAGATTTTCAAACTAAAGTTAATTTCCTGGAGAGAGAATCCTCAAACACACAAAGGACAATCTTCATTGCCTAAACTTAAATTAAACCAATCCCAACACTTCAGATTAAACTCAACTAAGAGGAGCTTTGCATGATCGACTTTTGTGTTCAGAGATACTGATTATTGGAAATATTGAACAAAATAACATCTTCAAACGAGAAAGAGAGAAATCCTCATTAATTCTCTTGCAGTTTTAAAAGACATTAGATTAAACTTCCATGAGTCCCCCTGACATCAAACTAATGGAGCGTTTCATTTCAGCTGATTTGTGACATAAATAATTCATAAATGAATGTCTTCAAGCAGTGTAAGATGAACTGGAACAAGAGTTTGGACGATGTTGGCGGGGGAAGTGATGTCACATGCATCTTTGTCCTCAGGGTGGAGAAGGTCAAGGGTCAATTTCACCAGTAGGCTTCTTGCTTGGTGACCCGGTTTTCAGGGGACTGCAAGCAGCACGCACACACACACACACACACACACACACACACACACACACACACACACACACACACTCTTTCTCTCTCTCTCTCTCTCTCTCTCTCTCTCTCTCTCTCTCTCTCTCTCTCTCTCTCTCTCTCTCTCTCTCTTCTCTCTCTCTCATATGTGCACATGTCCAGTACATTGTGATGAGATGTGACAGTCAAATAAAGTGTGACTGACTGATTAAGTGATTGTGTCATCAGGGAGACTTTGCTCTGACATTTGACCTCCTGAGTCTTGGTGGTTTGTTACATGGTGACCTGGGAAAGGGAGTTTATTTATAAGTATTGAGATATTATTTCAGATATTTGTGTTTGAACTGCAGGATTGTAGTCTTCAACTCAGTTCTCAGCTGCTGTCGGGGGGGGGGGGTCAAGGCTAACAGTGGGATGGAATGTTTGTTGTTTACCCCCTCCCCCCAAGTGTGTGTGTGTGTGTGTGTGTGTGTGTGTGTGTGTGTGTGTGTGTGTGTGTGTGTGTGAATGAGATGTATTGGGTGCAGCTGTGAAATGCCCCCTGACACACACACTCTGAACAGTCGGCCTGCTGACCGCTGGTTGGATTTAGTGCCACTCGATCAGTGTAACAATGAGGCCTTAGGTCAGGTTACACTGTCTCATACACACACACACACACACGCACACACACACACACACGCACGCACGCACACACGCACGCACGCACGCACGCACGCACGCACGCACGCACACAGCCTCACCGGGAAGGTGGTTCTCCTGGTCTGTAAAACACGTCTGGTTCTCAGGCGTTTTGAACGTCTGAGGTCATGACCTCCCACCTGCTCAGACTACCATTTTCCCGTCCTCCCCTCCTCTCCAACTGTCTGTCGATCCTCCTGTCTTTCTGTCTGTTTGTCTTGTCTGTAAGTCTCTCCTCCTGTCTGTCTATCCTCCTGTCTGGGTGTCTGTCTCTCTATCTCTCCTCCTGTCTACGTGTCTGTATGTCTGTCTGCCTTTCCTCCTGTCTGTCTGTCCTATCTGTCTGTCTGTCACCCGGCTCCAGGGCAAAATTGTTAGAGGGCATTGTGAATAATAGGGGAGGTGAGAGATATTAACATGGAAAATTACCAATCTGCCCACCGTCAAAGGCATCCAAACAATGTATATATATAAAATCCAGTGAGTCAAGTAAATTCTTAAGTCAAGTAAGAATTTACTTGAATTACTGGATTATTTTGCTCCTTATTTGTTGAGCACTATACCAAAGTTACATATATATATAGACAAATAAAGGCGTGCATTCCAATTGGCACAAAACATAGCAACTTGTTCCAAGCTTATGCATCTTAGTACAACCACTTCCCATACAGAAAAGGTAGGCCCTATAGCCATCAGTCCAAAATCTACTACAATAATATCTCTCACGTGCATTCTCGCTTAACTCACTCACAAATATGGTGGCATGGCAGCCAGCCACACAACTTTAAATGTCAGAGCAGATACAATAATTTTGCTAAATATAATAGAATATTGAACTCACCGATTAGTAGAGTTGAAGGCGGCGATTCCGCTGCGAGTTGAATCGTCGCATGACATCATCTTCCCACTCATTGCGAAATCTTGCTGTCAAGTCCGTTGCAAAAGACAACTGTACCAAGTCCGCCTTCCGTTCATGCAACATGGTTAGCCTTTTGTCTGTAAAGACGTTTTACAACACTGAGAACGAATTTTCACACATGGTAGTTGATGCGCCAAAAGTGAGTGCATGTTTGAATACCATAACAACACTTGGCATTGCCTCCAAAGGAGTGTGGTATAGGTGAGGAGAATGCAGGAGATGGTCCAGTTATCATCAGCTGATGTTTCCTCTTAGAAACTGGTTAGCAACCTCAAACTCAGATTCTAGACCATCAGCTCCAGATAAAGCCAAGATTGGCTGTACCTACGTGGCATCCAAAAAATGTTCACTACATGGGTCAAGTGCTGATATAGCTTTAATCAGTTCACCATTCCTCACACTCAACCTTCTGTCTATTTCTTTTATTACAATATCGACAGTGCTAAAAAACAACCCCCTCAGTTCATTATCTTGACCCTCTTCATCATCAATTTCTCTCTGTCCGACTCCTGCCTCAACCATGAGGCCCTGTAGATTTTTGTTCTGCATCCTTCTCCGTTTTTGTAGCCCTTCAGCATCGCGCGCGTGGCACCGTTCCAGAATGGTGATTAACTCACTCTCACAGCGAAGTTTTGCCGCACATTCTGCCGCACTTCAAATGAGTCCAAGACCAGAGAGAAGATCTGTCACGGCGAGAGCAGGGAGAGGACCCTAGTACAGACAGCGGAGACAAACAGGGCCAGAACAATGCTTTAATGACACAAAACTTACAAACAGCAGGTACAGACAGCGGGAGAGCTCATAACATGATGTGGTGCATCCAGCGACCAAGAGTCTCTGTGAGTGTCTCTGTGGGTGTGTGAGAGACAATCTGACAAGGAGCCCGAGCAACCACCGGGCATATATACCTAGGGGGGGCAACTAGGGAGATTGGGCGCAGGTGCGCAGAACAGGACAGGAACCGTACAGCCAATCTGAGAAAGGGGAGGAAGATTGGGCGCAGGTGCGCAGAACCCACACAGCCAATCGGAGAAGGGAATAGGCGAGTGAAGCCAGGCAATCAGGGTCACTCAGGCACATGGGCGCAGGTGAATTGAAACATCAGTCAGGGGATGGGGATGGGCGAGCCCCCGATGACCCAGATCACTCACACACATTGAGGCAACAGGTTTAATTAAGGCCATTACTGACCCAGAGAACACTGACAAGATCAGCGTTCTCTGCTTGTAAGAGTTTGCTGGGAGGATCAAGCAACATCTTGTCATATTCTCCATGTGTTCTTTTTATGCAGCATGTTTGTTCAGGCCTCCGTCTCTCTTGATCGCATGCTTCCAGTGAGAGAATCCCATTTTGGTGAACACAGAGTCAACTCCGAACTTTTGGCAAGCGAAACAAAATTCTGCGTCAGCTTTGATGCTGTATTCCAACTACTCCCTGCGGTCCCTCCTGGTTTACACAACACTGTTTCTGACCCTTAAACAAACGAACTGGGAATTTGCTCAAGGTGGGCTGAGCAGGCATATCAACTCCCAAATTGCTGCAGTAGCTGCCAGTTGGAGAGCTGCTGTGAGGATTGTTTGAGGGAATGTTGGCACTTTCCTCACTGTTAGCTATGGCTAATGGCTGTTGCTCCCCGCTCCATGCCTCTGCTACTTTGGAAGCAGTTCCCTGGTGCACCTCGCTCCATGGACTAGCCTCAGTAACTCCAGCTGTGGCTCCCTCTCCCCCCTTCTTCACTTCGATCTTTTTGAGATTGGTAATTTGCTTTTGTCAGCTTTGAAAAATCTTCTTATATCCATTTCGACTTTTGGTCAATTCGCATGCAGTAAAAACAGTGTACCGACTGAGCATACTTTACCCTGCTGAAACTCGCGAGACACCTGCTGACTCAACACGTGAAGGAAACGTGCAAAACAGATATTATTTGGATTGGATAGCTGCCTAACATAAAAAAGAAATATTTCCTAAATTGAATTAAAAATTACAATTTGGTAAATAGCGCACCAACATGAAATTATGCAGTAACGATTTTGATTTACTTAGAGGATTTAAACATCTTGAAATAATTTGGGTGGGAGGGCACTGAATTTCATTTTGGGGGGGGGGGGGTTATGCCTCACTACAGTGCTCCCTGTAGCCGGCCCTGCTGTCACTCCTCCTATCTGTCTGTCTGTCCTTCTGTCCAGTCTGTCTGTCTGTCTTTTTTGTCTCGCCTCCTATCTTTCTGTCAGTCCTCCCTGCTGTCGGTCTGTCTCTTCTCCTACCTGTCTGTCCTGTCTCTCCTTCTATCTGTCTGTCTGTCCTTCTATCTGTCTGTCTGTCCTGCCTGTCTGTTTCTACTCCTGTTTGTCTGTCCTGCCTGTACTCCTGTCTGTCTTGTCTCTGTCTGACTGTCTGTCTTTTCTGCCTGCCTGCCTGTCTGTCTGTCTCTCTTCCTGTCTGTTTATCTCTTCGTCTGTCTCTCCTCTGGCTTGTCTGTCTTTCTCTCCTCCTGTCTGTCTGTCATGTCTGTTTACCTCTCTGTCTGTCTGTCTCTCCTGTCTTTCTGTCTGTGCTCCTATGTCTGTCTCTCCTCCTGCCCATTTGTCTGTCTGCCTGTCCTATCTGTCTGTCTCTCCTGTCTGTATGTCTGTCTGTCTGCCTCTCCTGTTTGTCTGTCTGTCTCTCCTGTCTTTCTGTCTGCTCCTGTATGTCTGTCTGTCTGTCTCTCCCGTCTGTCTATCTGTGCTGTCTGACGGAGATCTTCCTGTAATATGGAAGTAAGAAGTTAAAATCGACGGCCGGTGGAGATGAGTTAGAGAGGATCACATGACAACCAGGAAGAAAAGGAACATTTGATTTAACTGCTAGATGATCCAGGCTGACGAGAGGAGGTATTCACACAGGTTTGTCGGGGAGAAGGTGAACTTTAACCTGCGTGCAAACCAATAACATGTTCTGATTTGGAACCAGCGCTTCACTTCTGAAGAAGAGAGCTAAAGATGTTGATTGACACACACGCACACATACTTACACACACATGCACGCACACACACGGGAACACATGCACACACATAAACACATGCACTAAGAAACATGCACACATATTTAATTGTTCCCATTTGACATTGGTTGAGTACTTTCATTTGACTTGAACTCCACGTTTTCAGCGGAAATTTTTTACGAGTCGTTATTGTCACAATTCATTATTAAACATACACAGACGCACACATTAACATGCAGCTCGGTGCTTGGTTTGTGTGTGGGAGTCAGAGCCCAGAGGGGCAGAGAGAGAGAATGAAGTGAGGAGGACGTCTCTCCTTGTAATCTGTCTACAACTTCTCTCTCTCTCTCTCTCTCTCTCTCTCTCTCTCTCTCTCTCTCTCTCTCTCTCTCTCTCTCTCTCTCTCTCTCTCTCTCTCTCTCTCTCTCTCTCTCACTTACACACACACTCCAAAATAAGTGCCTGCTGTGTGTGTGTATTTGTATGAGAGAGAGAGAGAGAGAGAGAGAGAGAGAGAGAGAGAGAGAGAGAGAGAGAGAGAGAGAGAGAGAGAGAGAGAGAGAGAGCAAACGAGGGGAGAGAGAGCTGGGCGCGCGTCAAGGACAGAGGAGTGTAAGACTTGCTGGACTGTAGCAGAATACTAAGGATCTTCCCTTCATTAAAATGACAGAAGATGGAGTGAAATGAAGGTAAGAAGTTAAAGAACTCGTGTTGAAATGATAGAGTTGGACTTCCTGTGGTGGAAGTTTTCTGGCTCAGGGTCGAAGCTGCCGTCAAGACAAATGCTGCGTGACTTGCTGGACCTGGATACTAGAGTCAACAGTTAGTTTGTTCCTGTTCTTTTATTACCTTTATGTTTTGTTTTTTTTCCACTTGAAACACGACTGCTCACATTTACACCTGACACGTGGCTCAGTCAGCTCAGAGACACGGACAGGTTTCACATTCTACTGCCATCTGTTGTGATAAACCACTGACCGTCTGTTCGGTAGTACTGTTTTCTAATGGACAACCCATGTCTGCTTGTTTATTCTGACAGAGAGAGAGAGAGAGAGAGAGAGAGAGAGAGAGAGAGAGAGAGAGAGAGAGAGAGAGAGAGAGAGAGAGAGAGAGAGAGAGAGAGAGAGAGAGACTAGTCGTATTTCAAGCTGGTTGTTCAAAGCCGTGTTGAAACGAGACTTGACTGACCTGTAAAACACTCCATAAATACCAACACTTCCTCCAACTACCAACACACACTCCATAAGCAGCAGAGCGAGAGAGTTAGAAAGACAGAGAGAAAGAGCGAGAGAGACAGAGAGAGTTGATGTGAATAAGAGGGTGAGAAAGGCGCTAGTCTATCTTCCATCATCCCTCCATCTCTGTATTTTATTGATGCAGCAGTGACAGTGAGGCTGAACAGAGACTGGTTGATGTAGAGTCAGAAGTTCCTGGATGAAGGACAGACTCAGTGAAACTGACGGAGGTGAGGAGTACAGAGGGTTTGTAAGTCGCTGGGTAAAAACTACTGGCTTGGTCAGCTCTGTGGTGGCAGTGGGGCGACATGTCAGCATCAGTCTGTCTTAGCCAGACCATCTATTGATGCTTACACAGGAAACAGGATTTTATGAAAAATAAACAAACCTCATTCTGGCAAATTAACCTGTGTACTAACACAGAACACATGGTACATAACGACGCATAAAGACCTGCTAAACAGTAACCCCACAAACAGGCATTTATCTACACACACTTGGTGTGTGTGTGTGTGTGTGTGTGTGTGTGTGTGTGTGTGTGTGTGTGTGTGTGTGTGTGTGTGTGTGTTTCAGCCTTTTCCTAAAATGCAGCGTCTGGGCTGGATAGCAGGAGTTTGGCAGTGAGGGGACACTGAACTTTTATTCACGTTGTGGTTTGTTTGCAGATGCATCTTAAAAACACTGAGCAGAATAATACAACATGACATTATATAGATAGAAAAAAAATAGGGGAAAACTCGCATTTATGCACCCTATACCTTGCCTTTGTACACTGCATGTTGACACCTACTATGTCCTATCGGACTTGAACCTAGTTTTTTGGCACTTACTTGCGTTGTT